>NW_027112640.1:2059223-2067522 GCF_000696795.3 Halyomorpha halys | reverse complement strand
TATATATATAACTCCTAATAATGAAGCCATGAATGAAATGAATGAATGAAATTGTTGTTGTTTACATAATGAAAAAGAAAAGAAAAAAAACAACATATAAAACTAGCCTATTTACCGTTTCAATACCAGGCATTATCCACTACATGAACTATCTATTCGAGTTAAAATTAAACGGTACACCCGCTGATGTATAGGTAGCGCTGTCTTGTAAACCTGGTATAACTGGAACCTGCTTCATAATAAATTAGTTTCTTTCTCATTATACGCAACATTCTCTCGGTGTTTTAGAAACCTGTACAGTTAGTTCAAATTTACGAGTGCCGCGTTGTCTACAAATACTCCATTTCTGAAAACCGAGAAGAGTGCTTTAAAATTAAGCAGAGCAGGGAATACACGTTTGTCTAATGCTGAGTCAGCGCCTGATTCATTGAGCCAGGATAAAAATGCTTCTTACTAAACTTATATCTGAATCATGCATAGTCGCAATTTCATGGATTAGCCTTTTGGAACCAAAATTCAAAATTTTTTATATTGGAGTTTGTGAAATTTTTCCGATGTTTTCTTACATTTAAGCCCTGTTTTGTTTACGGTTGGTAATTAGAGTTATTCGGACGAACAGTAAACATTTTTTAAGACTTCAGCAGTTATTTTCTTTGAAGTATTACGCGATAGTATCTAAAACAAAAATTAAGATATAATAAACTAAGAAATGAGGGGTTGGCTGGCCACCCACAACTTCCCTTAAATCGATTTACATATAACTCCTTAGGTTAATAGGTGCGTTTCTTACTTGTAGCTGGCCTAGAGACGAAGGGGAATGTTGGTAGTGATAAAGATTTATCAAGTCAAATGGGTCCTTAAACATTCTTGTAACAGAAGAAATTAGAACAACTATAACTTAATCCTTCACTCTAATACAAACAACTTCAGTGTGTAATGGACTTTGAAACTCGCTGAAGGGCTTTTAAAATAAGAGTTATTGGACTTCTGAAATCGATTGCTGTCATCCTCTGATAAAGGAAACTTTTCTTTAAAAATCACAAAAAACAAAATAAAAAAATCCTGGAGGAAAACTAAGAATATTCATAAAATAAGAATACAAACTAAAATATTCTATAAAGTAGTCCATTCACATTTTAAAAAATATTTCTCTTTACTTATTTTATTTTAATTTTATTGTCCCCTTCATTTTATCAAAATATGAATTTGGATGGGGAATTCAAAAACCAATCAAGTTTATTTTTCATCTTTTTATAAATAAACAGTTTTGGAACTGTACTATAACAAGATAAAAATTCCCATTCTAAAAAAAATACAAATACCATAGGATTTAATTGTTTTTAGAATTAAATATTATACTTCGTGACAATCTCGTAAAACTGTTAATTAAAATAGAAAGTAAAAAAATTTAAAACGTACTTGGCTCATTTTGTAATACTATGCCTCAATTTAAATATTCAGTCAAATATGAATAAAAAGAACCTTAAGTGAATACAAAATCAGAGAATGTGTTTTAAACTTCAATAATGTTGATTGCTTCGTTGCTTTGGTAGTGGCTCAGCATGAAAAATCAAACCTGGTTCAAACCCTCAGGTCCAGTTCAAGAACGTCTCTCAGTTTAACATGATTCAAACAGAAAAACTGTCAAAAGTTTGTTTTTCCTTAGAAACTACTCACAACAAAGCTGTCGAGCCATCATTAAAATAAATTTCTGTGTCATGGATTAAAATATTGAGAATGGCAAATTTCCACTTAGAGAAAAATTTTAACATAAAAGAATAACTTTAATTTTTTTTTTTCAAAACCCCTTCAAAATTTTAATGGCGTATTTATAAACAATGAACTTTCTCCTTTTTCTGTAGAACATCTACATTCTAAGGAGTCTTTTGGAGTGTATTATTTTTGTTGTCAGAATTTATAAAAGAGTGTAATGTGGAATAACTTTAAAGCTCTTCATCTCTAAACTCTACAGAGATAACTTTCTCAAATCTAGGCAAGGAGGTGGGACCCATACGGTCCAAGAAGGAAGTCGTTGTAATGACGTGCACTGAACTGCCAAATATCTCACTCATTTCATCACCACTTTCGCCAAGCACCATATCTTTCAGCTCCACCTAGATAATCGCCGTACATCGTCTTCTGACGGAGGACTCCACCGGCCAGGAAGACTCCGTGTCTTCCTGAGCAGGTGGTGGAGAGAGGTGACTGAACGCGTGGGCTCTCCCACGAACCAAGGACGACTGTGAACAAAGGCAGTACCATATGGTCGGAGCTGATCACTGCTTGTCATTGGCGATTGGTCCAAGTGGGGGCTACTCTTTCAGTATTCCTGTTTCGAGTCCCTGAAATTGTATTGATGTTTGTAATCTGTACCTTGTCGGGTTCAGCAATAGGATTATCAAAAACCTAATCTGACCATTGTTATTATGAAATCATTCTGAAGATAGTGTGTGAGGGGCTGACGAAGATTTTAATACTTGACGTCTGAGATGCTTTGGCAAAATTATAGTCTATGAAGATATAAAATATTCAGAGAACCTCTGAAGACCTCCCTTTAAAATACCTTTGACCAAATTAGCAAATGCTCAGTTTTGAACTACATAAGAGCCTTCGCAGAGGATTAAGGATGGATTTACTGATATATTCATTGTCAGTACCAGTCAGGTTAACTTATAAAGACGATTTTATGATAAACAAATATTTTGTTTAGTTATTTTTACCTCATCAATTCGGATATATCGTAAAGGTTTCAGGGTCTCAGTTGCGTTAGTTCTTTAGTCTCGTGATCTAGTTAGAATTAGTTATTAAATAGTAATGGCTTGAATTATCGTAATTAAATTTAATCCATATGCTAACATTATATGAAACTATAATATTGCTATTTTAATATTGTGTTTAATCTTAAACACCTCATCATAGGGCTTGAAAAACTTTGTAAATTAAGTGATTTATTCAAAGAGGAGACAAAAGGAAGACTATCTTTAATAGGGAAACAGAGCGAGCACACGTAAGCAATATTAATGTAATTAGCCGTACACTTTAAGCAAATATTGAAAAGGCGTCAGCACTAATCAACGTGAGAAAAAAGCGAGGTCCACATAACGAAAGACAGAGAAACCTCTCTTAGTGTACACCCCTCTAAACGATAATTTTATTAAGGCCCCAACAATTAAAAATATAGATCTTTCTTTTCTTTTTCAATGCATATTCTTGTATTAAAAATAAGTTAAATCATCCATTCTCAGTTTTTTTTTGTAGTCTAGTATTCGTCCCATTCTAAAATAAAATCTACACATTAGAGACATTTCAAAGTAAAGAAAAAATTATATACATATTCTTCAATACGACAGTTAAGACAATGCCCCTAAAATGGTGCATCGATTTTTTTTTTAATTATATAAAAATCGTATTGTTGTTTTTATGGACTTTTGAGGAATCATAGCTTCCATATAGATAATATATTTATAGGAGGCGTCCATTATATCGAAGTTTCACTGTATTTTTTCTGTAAGCAATTTATTTAAAGGTACGTAACATAGAACGTGAAGATAACTTTACTTCAGAACCGAAAATATTAGCTTACTAATCTATGAGCCTGACAGTGATTCTATACCTCCCCGCGTAGCTAGGTAGTGGTGTCCCAGACGAGGAATTCCGCGCTTAGTCATGGCAGTAGCGTACTCTTGACAACTGTTTAGTTTTCTGTTAAGTGGTTACGCTGGTTGCCCAATCTCTTCTATAATGGTCTTCTTTGTACTGACTCTTACGAAACTGTCGGACAGAAAGATATTTTTGTCAGGTTTAGTTCATTTTTTTTTTATAGGGCCTGAATGGAGGACACCCACGAACGCCCACTATTTGTAATGAAAATAAATGGCTCCGACAGTGGTACCTCAGTTCCTGCTGTCTTTGGTTAGCCAGGAAGTCAAGCATTCCTAACCAGGGACAGGCTTTAGTTCCTTGATAATTAAAATCTGGTTGAGTAAATCGTTATGATAATACATCGTATTTTAGAAAAGTAGCTTTAGTTTCAGTTCATGTATTAAAATAAACTATTACTCTCAGTAATTCAATAAAGTTGAGCTTTGATGTCTATGAAGTAAATTTGGATTTTTTTATTATTAATCAGTATTATAACTGTTTAATTTATTTCATAATTTTAATTAATTAGATATAATAGTAATTTCTTGTGGGAGTGGATAGCTTAATGGTAAGGTATTGTACTACCAACTCCAAGGATCTGGTTTCGAATCCAGCTGTGGCAGATAATTATTTTCTGTTTCACTGTAGCCTTACGGCTACATTATTACAGTAATTTACATTAGCCCTGTGGAGTTTATTATTGAATTTGGGTGGTTACAGGAGTCAGCGGAAGTAGGTATACCGGTAGAGATTGATTCACTAAGTCTTATGGTACTACTAGCCAGGTCCTGGTCCACTTCAAGGAAATAGAAATTTTTCTACATTGAGGTTTTCATCTTAGTCAAAAGTTTCTTGCAAGTCGTCGTTTCAATCAGAAATGAAAATAAATTAGAGATGTAAAAAATGGAAACCTCACTTGATGAATTAATTTTTGTTGAGAACATAGTTGGCTAAATAACCAAACTTGTAAGTTCCTTGAAGTGATAGAAGATCTAGCGAATCAATCGCCACCTACACACCTACCTTCTGAATCATACTGACTCCCGTCAGGACCCAAATTTGCAAGGTCAGTCTTGGCACAATCCTCACCCTTTCTTCTCGGTCTACCCCTCTTTTAGATGTCGGCTCAGGGCTTACTACTAACTTTCCATGGAGTCAATACTTATTTATAGAACAAATTTGAATATACCAGAATATGAAGTATTTAGTTTAATCATTAAATTTGTAAATAACTCGCAATTTTGTGTAAAATAAAATTGGCGTTATTTCTATGATTTTAATATATTTCGTGGTTGGTGAATGATTGGTGAAATTTGAAAGGAACAATGAAAGCAATTCCACGAAAATTTAGCCTGAACTTATTAAGCTAGGTAACTACTTTAGATGTCCATTTTAACCGTCGCAATGCCATTACTTAAAATATATGAAAAAAATATTTACATAGAATAAAATGTATACTCTAAAATGTGTTTAACACGGTAGTTAAATAAAAAAAAAAGGTTGCAGATTATTAGCTAATAGTTCAATTAGAATTAATTGTTTATTATTACTACTGTTATTATAAATTAGTTCGGGGACTCTCTTGTGAACGATTTTAATCCATATCCATCTCCACCTTCCTATCCCCCTTTCTCACTCCCTCTCCTTCTTCTTCTCACTGGTTCTCAACTTAATATTTATTTATGCCTCCAATTTGTTAAGTCATTGTTGAAATGATTAAAAAATTAAGTTAACGATTAATTATAAATGTTGTTTTGATGTGACAGAAATAGAAACGGGGCAGGAATTATACAGCACCCGCAATACCACAATAGATGACCGTGGGTGGGTTTCATTATGTTAATTAAATTAAAGTATTTAGAAGACGTTTTTTCTTATCTTTTTACAATTATGGCCGCGGTTACTATTTTTTATAGATTTGCTTATACACCTTTATGATATATTATAAACGGAAGAATGCCTCATTATCCTATAGTCTAGAAACTCTTTAATTTAAATTTACTATCATCTCTGGACGTCGTATATTACTGGTTGATTAGTCCGTGGTCATTAAAAAACGGTCCATGTTGACCCTCATAAATAACGCCTGACTCTTGTATTGGATTACCAACTTAGCACAGGAGACATTTACAAAGTTTTTCTATTCTTCTATTGTTATCTTCTAACATTAGGCCAACTATCTATATTATCCATGTGCTTTTGGTGTACTTGGAAGCTTGAAGACGGATATAACGTCATTTGGAAGTGGGACCGTAGGTTGCTGAATGGGAGCGGCTACTTAGCGAGTTGTAAACTTCCATCCAGCCGACCTACGTCTTATAGCTCCGTAGAATTACGATATCCTACGTACTCGGTACTTCCAGCCCGAGGTTGATGCCCGTGGTGGGCTGGCGTGCCTATAAATCTACATCGACTGCGCCCAAATTTGGCGATGGCCCTTCCGAGTGGGCAAAGCGGCGCCCAAGAACCCCACTCTCGTAATTATTACACCTCCGCAGTCATGGACCCCAGGCGGCTCACTGCCTCAATCACAGGCAACGTCTGCTGATCATCTTCGGCCCACTGTGTCTTCCCCTGAAGAGGATGTTCAGCGCCACGCCTCTTCGTGATAGATGACGGTGTAACGGGTAAAATAAGAAGAAAAGATGGTGCTGATAACTTGGAAATGAAGAGATGGCTTCTAAGTTGGGATCATTAAACATCTCATAAATAACTAATGGTTTGTTTTAATAATATTTTTTCTTTATTGGTAGATTACAGCCTGCCTCAAGCTATCGAAAAAGAAATAATGAACCTTCCTTGTCAAGCCGGTGATAATTACTCCTAATAAAACCTCCTCTGGTACTCATTCTCGTTATACTAAAAAATATGGTAGCATGACAGTTTGAACAAGCTTATGTTGTATGTATATTTATTTTAGATTCTTCATATATTCTATCTGACTTTTTTTGGGGGGGGGGAGAGAGGAGAGGGGGGATTGTATATACTACAACTAGTGGAGAAAAGACTGGTTATCCTACAGGTAACCTATCGATTCCAGTCCAACTGTTAATAATTTTAGTTTCATACGGCTTTTCGTTTTTGAGCATGTCTGCTCACATAAACACAATATACTGACACGAACACACTCGTGAGAGCACGCGCATTTTGCGAGACTTGGTTATTTAACTCAAACCGCTCATTTTCGCTGAAACCCAACCTTTTTTTCGAATTTTGGGATTTGAAATTTGTCACGATTGTAATACTTCCCTTTAATATATATCTCATAAGTAAGTATGTGAAAGTAAAAAAGCCATAAACTACTTATAGCTTAGTTCAAGTTTTTCAAAGAATTAAATGTCAAAACTCTCGTGCCGCTTCTGATCCATAAATTATGGTCGAAACCATTGCTACATAGACACTATGACTTATTCTTATATAATAAATTTATATTTTAAATAGAATGCATCTGATGATATTTGGATATTTCAGAGCAATGCAAATTTATTCAAATCATCATTTTTTTCTATATTCTCTAGCGCCGTCAGTGATCTGCAGTTTCAGATCTGCGCCGACGCGAGAATCCTTAAATGTGCAAGAACAGTCGACACCATTAAGATGAGAAAATATAAAATAAGCCCCTGAAATCGAAAAACGGCATCAAACCCTCCACTCCCGCTTTCCATGGGTGCTTATCTGACTTTTCAAACGGACAGTTATTGGGAGTAGGTTGGTCGATGAGCGACATGTCACAATCTCACAAAAAGAGATCGTAACGCTAAAGAAAAGGCTATCCTTCCCCGTCGGACCCGCCCCGCTAAACCCCCGGAGAGCGACGGCCCTATATCGCTTTTGAAATATTATCTTAAAACGGGAAGGAGAGACTTTAAATTAGAGCAATATTTAAAAAGCCCCTGAAATCGAAAAACGGCATCAACCACCCTGATGTCAAAATATATTCATTTTTACTTTGCCCCTAAATGTAATTTTTAACGAAATTGAATTTTTTATAAATATTTGACAAGTAATTAATTAAATTAATATTACAATAATCAATTATGTTGTCTAATTAATATTGCTTGGAAATTATTGGGTATAGATTTTTAATATCCGTATCACTTTGGTGGAAAATCATTTATGATATAATAAGGATTATTGAGGCTTTATTTTTTTTTAAATTTCCGTTTGTAAGGATTAGGTTTTGGAGAAATAATAAATTTCATTTTGTTTGATTTTGAAATTTCAATTTGATAAATCACTATATAAATATTTTCTCATTAGTTCCGTAAGTTATATAAAGTCATTATGCAATTTAAGTTATATTTAAGTAAATTTATTACCAGGGCCATCCATTCAAATAATATATTGCAGAGAAGAACATGTACAGTTCAGTTTAGAAGGTGAAAATGAAATAGGAATAGAAGCCAATTTCTTAATGAAGTTCTCCTCAAAGGGGCTGCTCTTCAAGGTCTATCTACCTTACCCAAAATACGATCCAGATGAATTTCTATTTTAGACCTCTTTCTAAATGTATGTCCTCACTGTTTAGTAAACATTTAGCAATACCTATTTATCAGCTAGTTCATTCCTTACTTATAAATAATCAATTCCAAATCTGCTAAAATATCAGTAGTGGCATTGTGGTGTTTTCAGTATTAAAAGTATTATTTACTTATAT
>NW_027112640.1:2041887-2059143 GCF_000696795.3 Halyomorpha halys | reverse complement strand
TGGAAAATATGTGCAAAATTTCTAATTCCAGTTTTCGACGGAGTTTTGATTAAACTCTATGTAAAATGAGAAATTAAGTGTTCTTTGATATCAAATAGGGCTTATCCTCATTGAAATAGTTTGATAGAGATTAAATTCCAAATTTTCAAAAAATATTCCTCTAAAGTACCTTTAATTTTCTTTAAAAAAAAACAAAAAAACTAGTTCTCATTTTTAGCAATAGTAAAAAATGTAAATATACAAAATATTACAGATTTTATTAATATCTAAAGGAGAAAAAAAAAATAGATATGTCTGATTCGAACGGGAAGAGCCAAGACCGAATGATTTTTCCCGATTGCCTTCAAGTCTCCGTTATACTTAGTTACATTGTTGTATTCATGGCAGGAACAAAATTTATATTTGTGATTCATACCTCGAGAACACCTAAAATATGATTATTATTACAACAGAATAATCCTAATTTCCTCTTCATAATTTTCACCTTTCCTGGTATTTATATATTTTTTCTCGAAAATTGCAGAAATAGCGATAACTTCAACTCATGGCTACTACTGTACGCAGATTGGGGACATAAGTAGGTGAGTAAGTGAAAGTTGTGTGATGAGCGCACCGCATCAGATAAAAGGTGATTAAGTAATTGCTGAGGCACAGCAGCAGGGCTATGTCCTCCAGCACTATTCTAGTATGGATGCAGCTGACATTAGCGAATCATTTGTGGCCTCCTTCTTCCTCTAAGTGCACTTGCAAGAGTGGTAGTTTCGTCGTCTGAAGAATTGAAAGATTGATTATTATTCATCATAAAAACATGATAATAATAATAATAATAATAATAATAATAATAATAATAATAATAATAATAATAATAATCATTATTACTATTAGCAATCTATCAGGGCGCCTCTATACAACAATGTATGTCACTATAGTTGGCAAGAGATTACGTGGGAGGCCAAAACTCAGATGGATAGTCAGGATACAGCACTATGCCGTAAATTATAAAGCAGTATCCCAACAAGGCAAACTCGGAAAAGGCTGGTTCGGGCGGCCAAAGATCTACAAGTTCTGTCGAGCAAACTGAAAAAAAAAAAAATAACTAAAGAGATGTTAAACAGTAATAAGACCGTACAGAGATAAGCCGATTCCACCCGTACTTTCCATGGTTGTGAGAAAGCTCGTGTCACCAGGATGATGGACACACATTCTATTTTAGAACAGAACGCAGAGTGCATCTTCGGTGTGAGAACCGGCTTAATTGGGAGCCATAGATTGCTCGAAAGCAAGGGTGACCTTAGGAACACATGAAGAGAGAGGTGAACCAGTCAGGACTGCAATGGAGAGAGGTGAAAAACTTGGGACTTGATATAGATCATTGGCGATAATTCATGACGGCTCTTTACCCTTTGCTAAAAGATTTCTACTTACTACAGGGAAAGCAGAAATCAATAATAGAAACAATTAAAAATACATGAAATTTTTTTTCTCTCAGCTCCTTGGATGCATCGTCGGAATCCTTGGACAAATGTTGAAGATTTTTCGACTTAGTATCACTAAAATGTTTTATTGAAATCGCTAGTCCAACTGGCGCGGCCTCCACTTGTAAGTTTAATAAGGTTAAACTTTTCTGCTGTAACGGTGAAAATTGATCTTAATTGAGCATTCGGAAGTTCTAGGTTAAACTTTATTGATGCAATCGTCTTTAAAACAAATTACGGTTATCGGTTTTTAGTATCAAAACTTTTATTGAAATGAACTGAATTAAAATACAAAGACATTTTGCTGACTTTTTTTGTAAAAATTACTGGAATTATACCATAATCTTATTGGCTTTAGTAGAAAAAGCAATAATGGAACATAATTCCATGAAGTACAATCATAAGCTCACCAATCATGACCAAATTTAATAAATACCAAATTTAAGCTTTAGAAAACCTTTATTTAGAGACACAGAGAACGCCAACTAAATTCACGTTCCACTAAAAGTCATAGCAGGAGGGCAACAATGTAATTTCGGTTACATAATATGCCGTGATTCGCATTCGCTACAGAGTTGGTTTTGAATTCGGTATGATCTGCAGATTCCACTGAATCACGGTTGTCCTGAATGCTCCCAGTTCTTGGGTCATTAATATGCATCAGCTGCAACCTGTTTAAAGATGCTGAAAAGGTACTTCAAATCGTCGGTCCGATGAAGTCCCATGAAAAGACCCTATACTCATTCACTAATTTATATTTAGATATAAAAATTCTTGGGAGTGGTGTGGCACTGTGCTCTAAACTCCAAGGACCCGGGTTTTAATCCGGCTTTGATAATTATTATTCTGCTCCTGTAGCCGTGAGTCAATCCTGTGTGTTCGGGAATCCTCCGGTGTCCAATCTGCCAGTCGAGCTTGATTCTGACCAAATCACCTCCGTGCACTACCGTTGGTCTAGTAACAGTGCTTCTTTACAAAGTCTCTCCTCTGCTCTCCTCCCCTGACTATTCATGGGCTGTAGTGGTACAGATTTATATGTAATAATTTATAAATTAAAGATATATTTAAATAATATGTAGTTTTCATACAAATATAATTACATTTCATGCTTCCTTACTACTGAAGGTAGGGAGACTTAATAAAAAAAATGTTTCCTCAAAATCGAAAATTTTCACTTGCGTATTACCTTTACATTTCAAATAACTAAGTCTGTCTTCCTGTGAAATCTGTTGAACTATCCTGATTGATGCAGTTGTGTGGATGTGGGCGACTGATGGGCGTGCCTAGGGCGACTAATAATCTAGTTCATTGATTTCATCCAAAATTTGCTTACACATACACAACCGCATTTAACTTGACACAATTATTTTTCGAAAACGGCTCTTCTTTTTTTGTTTAGAGTTGTAGAAAAGTTAGGGATGGGTAAAGGGATGGTCTAGTATAACTTTTATCTACTACTTTCGTTGGCCCATATGAAAAAATTATTTTCTGGATGCATCTAATTATTCAATGCATATACTTTTATAAACGGCTCGTTCCGAAGATTTTATTCTCAAACGTCTAATTGTTAAACTTGAAATATAAGTAATTATGTACCCAATAGAAGTATGCAGAAAAAGATAATTTTCATAAAAATACTATACTGACCCAAACACTTCGTTAATGTTTTTCTCCAACAATAATGAATAAGTACTTATCTTAAATTGTGGAATTAAATTCAAATTCCGTACAATTCCTCTGTTTTTACTTTTAATAGAAAAGTATGTGTCATGCTTGCTGGTCAATAGAACTATTCTCCTATTATATAACCGACACATTCACAAAATATAAATATTCATACGTCATGATCCAATAACAAAATTTTATAAGTCTCAAATTATAAATGTAGCCAACAAAACGATGGTTGAGATGAGATGTCCCTAGGGATAATGCTTTGATTTTTTTTTTAAATAACATAAAAATGTTATTATTAGTTATTTTTGACTTACGTGGCAAAGCTTAAGTGACAATATGTAAAGACTTCTAGTATTTAATTTTGTTATGTTATTTTTCTGTTCACTCCTTTTTAACGAAAATCTCCATACAACTTACAAAATATTCTTCTCCATGAATGACCGTTTTATAAAAAAATCCATTTGTTTATAATATTAGTTGAAAAAAAACTCAATTTCATTTAGAATTGTCAATTCTTTGGTGATCAATTGGTGTACAATTCTGTTGATATTAATGACATCCCACAAGTTACTGAAATAGCTCAACTATTGCGTCGTAGAATTTTCCTTTGTTCCCTAGAGAATGTTTTAGTCCGAGAGTTGTTCCTTTGAATGTTGTAATAACGTCGAAAATTTTAATGTATTTTGAATATCAGTAAACTGCTTTTAGCCTGTTAAACGACTGGAGGCAGCGATTCATCGAAAAGATTTACTCTGGTAGCTAGTGACCTGTTAGTGAGATATAAGAGCACTGATGCTAACTAGCAGGGCCGGATGTCATTATTCTATTTTAGTGAAGTCAAATCTATTTGTCCTTTAGTATGGGGCGGATTGCCCAGGTTGCAACGTAATATATGACTTCGCTCCAGCCCTCTGCGGCCAACTCAGTAGATTTAGAAATAGTGTAGTCCAAGTCTCCAAGGGGAGTATATACGTTCC
Source organism: Halyomorpha halys (assembly GCF_000696795.3). Taxonomy (NCBI): domain Eukaryota; kingdom Metazoa; phylum Arthropoda; class Insecta; order Hemiptera; family Pentatomidae; genus Halyomorpha; species Halyomorpha halys. Next base: position 2,055,017 of record NW_027112640.1, on the reverse strand, counting down.
TGTGCATCATTCCTAGTAAAATTTAACATGATTCCGATGTACTAAAATAAAATAATAACCTTAATATTAAAAATGCGATTATCAAACCATAGCAGACACGGGTCATAGGAATTACAATCTATTCAGATTCCACTTTTACATTGTTATTGGATTGTTAATGGATATCATTTGCTTTTACATAAGAAAATGTTAAATCTTTGACAAACTAGATGATATAAAGATATTGAAATCGGTAAAAATGGTACGGTAATTTGATTATTGTTGCATATTTTTTCTCAGCGTTCTTCTCTCTTGTGCTATTCTTCCCCCCTAGCTAGAGAACCATTTCTTGAAGTTTATGCGCACATGATGAGGTTGAATTCAAGAAAGAAAGATGATTTTTTCTGAACTCCTAAAAAAGAATTTGTTCAGTTTACGGTTGAGTACTTCAATTTAAAAATAATTAAACAAAGATAGAAACAGGAACAACCTTTACTATAAACAATACCATGGCCACATTGAGTGAAAAAGAAATGAAAAAAAACTTATAACTGAGAGAACATACCTGTTAGATGTCCGTGGTAGCCGTTACCAATTGATCATTTCCTCTCAATATACTCAAAAATGCATTGTAAAAAAAAGGTATGTAAAATATGGATTCATGGTCGTTGCACTTAATATATGATTAGTAGTAGATACGGCTATTCTTATGGGGGAACAAGGTGATGTATAAAAAAGTAAAATTTCTGAACTTCTCCAGAATGTTCCTCCTTCCAGGTCTCCATTTGGCTGAAACCCGTTGGATTAGGAGCGGATGTTTCTAAACGATGCCCGGAATGAAATAGTAATGTTCATTGGGAATTAAATATTGTTAAATTCAGCTTTTGTTATTAATCTTAAAAAAAAAAATTCGTGTTCTCTCTAAACGAAAACAATTTTTTTTTTTAAAAATATTCTCGAATAAAAAATGTGACGACAAATTGTAAATTTGTGTCCAGTATCCTCAGAAATATCAAAGGATAAAATATCAATTGAGGGCTTTTCAATCAATAGCCAATATGTCCACTTTTGGAAAATTATTGTTATGGGAGAATGGATAAATTCAATTATTATAAAAAATATTGATTTGTGATACTTATTTGGCTGGGACAAATGTATATATAAATATTTTTAAATAAACTGAAACAGCTTTCGATATGAAATTTTTAATTTGTCAATAAAACCCTTACTTTTACTTTTGAATTGTTAAAAATATTTTTATTATGAATTACTATTCATGCTAATGATAATAGATTCTAAGACCAAAAAGAATGTTAAAATGGTGCTTTATTAAAAAGCTCTATAGGAAAAATTTTCCTTGCCAACTCTTGTTTTAGCCCCATTGTTTGGACTATTAGAGAATATTTAAGTATTTTTTAATTAAAAGAGTAAATTAACTACTGAGACACTCAAACCGGTAAGATAAAATACACTTGGACGAGAGAGACATTTATAAAGGCCTATCCAAGAATTATTTTTTGGATAATTTAATCTTCTTTGTTTTGTTCTTTACAAAGCTGTCGTCCATCATCCCGTTGCGGCCACTTGTGAGCAGACAATGCCGTTAAATATTAGCGCTAACTTAGATATTAATTTGGACCTGTTATATATTACATTCTGTCAACAAAAATTGTATTTATAATAATGATTAAGGAAGATCTTCATCACAAAGGCTTCACTAATTGGTGGCTAACAAATTTATTCTATCTTTAGAGCAGGTACACGAGTGGTCCTGAACAGGGGAAGGGGGCTGTAACTTTTGGAACGGAAGAAGGTCAATTATTTAGAAATTAGAACCGCCAAATTAATGCGCTCTTGTTTGAGAATTATTAGTTGTTAATTGAGGTACTGGCGTGGAAAAGACAGTTGTCAATAAATATGAAATTTTGATTTATTCATGGAAAATTCACCAATTAGATCAAGGACAGTGAATGAGTGGTTCGGCAAAATTTAAGTTTGTTTTAAAATAAAATATTCTTTTATATGTTTTAAAAATAATTTTTCGCCGCTTTTATCTTTTTTTTTTAACTAACTGTCTTTGTCAGACCTCTGACTAAGAAAGTAACCATTGTCAGCGCCTCAATTGACGTCTATTATTTTCGCAATCGAATATATATGTATATTTTTTTGGGGGGGGGAGGAGAGGGATAGATAATTTAAAAAGTTTAAAATAATATCTTTACTCTCAAAAGAAAGGTAATTAACAAAATATTTGAAGGTAATGAATCATTGTGATAAGAAAGACATAGTGTTTTTTTCATTCGCATAACATTGCATGCACGTTTACCCAGGGAAGCAGTCCCTCAACGTTTTCTCGAAGACCGACCTGGTGTAAGACGTTGCAGGGGAAGACCACACTACAAGTGGCTGAACGAAGTGGAAATAACCTTCAAAAAGATGGGCTTAGAAGATAGCAGATGCTTGCCCAGGATAGGAGACAGTGGAGAGAGATTATCAGAAGTCCAGGTTCTTGTAGGCTGGCTTGTGCTAATAAAGTAATAAATAAATGACATTGCATGAATATTTCAAATCTATTTATGTTACATTTTTAACTATGGGCTCAAGAAATTTATACACAGAAATCAATTATCCAGAAAAGAAATTTATCGTATTGTGATATATTGTAAGTTTGTAAAAAACTATATCATTTTCAAACAACTAAAAAAATCAAGGCATCATAATAGATACTCTTTCTACATCTCGAAGGAATTCTATGTCAGAAAAATGAAATGTTAATTATCAAATTAGTTAAGTGGATGCCGTGAAAACATTTTTCATAATACGAGCATATTCAGTGCTTTGCCTGTTTTTAAAATGTAGGTTCAGCTAGTTTCGATTCTATCATCTCTTTTGTCACCTTTTCTCTAAAAATAAATTGTAATTAATTTAAAAATGCATAATTTAATAAAAGTAAATAATACCATCTGACTCAGGCTGACGCGTCTGATGTATACCATGATGCGAAAAGAAGATTGTTCCTGTGATACGGTGGCTCTCCACACTCATGTATTTCCTTATAACCAGTCTTATCGCAAATACACTAGTAGCAGAGCCCTAAATGCTTATATCAAAATGTAAAAACTCTTGTATATGAGCTATGTTATTGTCTTTTTATTTTCGAATTTAATAATTATAGATATTTACTTTTTCGGACATCAATTGTATCCTAAATGGCCGATTCACCAATGTGATGCAGTATATAGGTTTAAAATGATTAGGAAAAGTGTATAATGGCTTTTGTTGCCTCATTCACTCAATCATGAGTGACAGACCTTCAATACCTTATAGCGGATGATTTGTTTTTACAATCCGTACAATCTTACGTCAATCCGAGACAAATTGTCCCTGCCTACTTATACATCAGGTAACCAACGAAGCTGTTTAAACATGGTCTGTGTAGTCGTGCAGACCTTGGACTTTACATGAAGTGCTCCGTGGTCATTTCCTACTCTAAATTACAGGTTTGGGCCACAGTCCCTGCACACAATGAACTTTCAATTTTGGCCACTTCGACCCACGAAATACTGAATGTACCAACGAAATGCCACTAACGAAAAACACCTCACTAGACATAAATGGTATTAAATTGAACGCGTAGACGAAACTATCCTGCGAAGGTTGAGGCAAGGACCATAATTTTCTGGAAATATCGAATTGACTATGCTAATCGGAATGAGTCAGAGGCTCGTTCCTTTTAAAATTGTAATAGACCTTTACCCGGCTCCTCTGAGTCAAGCTTTAATAATAGCTTTGAGTCCATCTTCAGCGTCCACTTTTACGGTCTATAATTTCGAACTATGAGCACGCTTAGCGGCTTTTGCTGACTTTATAGATTGCTTCGCCAGTAAAAGAATACTATTTGAAACTGGAAAACCCTATTTTAAGTTTAAAAGGTATGATGAGTGGCCAATGATAAATGTTTTGTTATTTTACTTAGAAACTTGAAAAGGTTTAGGTAATGGATCATATAGTCGATTTCTAAAGTGTTTCAATTCCTTTGGAGATGATATTTTTGATTCTGATCGATCATAAAAATACTAAAATCGATTAAGCAAACTTTTTTTTTTAAATTTATTTATTTAAAGTAATTTACAACTGTACTAAATAATAAATACAATAAGTGAATATGTTGTATGTTTCATATACACTTGGAAATCTTGGGAAGGAACCACCTATTGGTGGTACTTCAAGCATTAATTTAAATTAGAAGGTCCCGTGGCTAACTTCTTTTCAGACGCCTCGGAGGATTATCAGGGATTGTTAAGGATGAAAGATTAAGAATTAATGAGTTAGGATGGTTAAAGAGTTTGGAATCCAAAGTCATATCTGTTTTGGGCCAAATCTGCAACGAATGGGATGTTAAGGTCTTTGTGAATGAGTTTATTTGTAACGTAATAAGGAGCATCAAGGATTTTACGTAGGATTTTGGTTTGTAAGGATTGGATGCGGGAGGAATTTGATGGTTTGGTGGAGCTCTGAGCTCAATTCCATATGTCCAAATTGGTCTGATTATCGTAGTGTATACTAATTTTTTGTAGTGAATGGGAAGTTTAGAGCGTTTGCCCAGTAAGTGTTGTAGCAATCGGAATCTACGAGCAGTTTCTTGTCGTTTCAGTCTTGTGTGTGGATTCCAAGTAAGTCTTTTGTAAAGATGGAGTATCGAATCTGTTCAACAGGCGTTAGTGGAGTATTTAGAAAGGATACTGTAGGACAGGAGGGTAAAGGTTTACGACGGAGAGTAAAGGTGATCTGATGGGATTTGTCAGGATTTATTTTAATTCTCCAGTTTTGACACCATTCTTCAATAGATTTTATGTGTGTCTGTAGTGTTTGTGATGCATTAGTTGGGTCGTTGTTTACAGACAGTATACATGTGTCATCAGCGTATGTTGTTAGGACTGTGTCAGGGTGGGTTGTGATGTCAGCTGTATAAACCGTATAAAGAATGGGACCTAAGATACTACCTTGAGGAACACCGGCGGACTGAGAAAAGAGAGATGAGTAGGCTAGGTTATGATTTACTTTAAAGGTTCTATCAGAGAGGTAGGAGCGGATTATAAGGAAATATGTAGGGGGTAGGAATTGACGAAGTTTAAAGAGCAGACTTGGATGCCAGACTCGATCAAAAGCTTGTTCAACATCGAGGAAGACTCCCGTGCAGTACATACTGCGCTCCAATGTGGAATATATGACATCAACCACTCTATGACTCTGTTGTATGGTAGAATGAGATGTTTTAAATCCAAACTGGTGGTCAGGAATAACATGATATGAGTCAAGGATTGGATAGAGGCGTTTTAATAAGATTTTTGCTAGGATTTTGCCCATGATGGGCAGGAGTGAAATAGGACAGTAGGAAGATGGATATTCAAGTAGCTTGGAGGGTTTGGGAAACTTTTTTATCATAGACATTTTCCAAGGGTTAGGGAAATAGGTGGATCGGAGTGTAGCTTTATAGATATAGATAAGGAATAGAGTGGCTTTACGAGGGAGCTGTTTCAGAATGTGTGCTGTGATAAGATCGTGGCCAGGAGCTTTTTTAGAAGGTAATTGGTGGATGATGTTCATTATTTCTGAGGGATGAAAGGCATTAGGAGGAAGGTTCATTTGGAGTGGAATTAACGGATATAAAAAAGTTGGTGTCTACATCTACATACTATGCTCATTTAAATAGTAACAATAAAAAAAGGCATATTGAACCCGAAGGTTCGAAGCAGATAGTTCCAGTCACCGGGGAATCATTAGTTGCAAAGTCCCAATTCTTTACTTACACTACTAGTCTAGTCAAATTAGAAAGCTAAACCTTTCAGTAACCTGTTTTATATTTTTTAGTACCTCTGTTATTTCGTGTGCGTAAAAGTCCCACCGGTTTGCCCCTCGGGTTTAGGATTGAGAGCGGTGGATTGGGAAAATCCATGTCATTTGTCAGTTAGTACTTATATCTTAACAATTATCTTTTTTCGTACTAAATAAGTTATTACAAACTACATGGTTTTAGAAAAAATAAATATAACCACTTTGGAAGCAAATTTAATTTTTACTACAATTTTGTTAAGAACTAATTTGCCACTAAACCTCTTAGGCTTCGAGAAGTAAACAAATAACTGGCAAAGTATACGTTTTTCATCCCTCCATCTCCCCCTTTCCCCACTTCACACTTAAATTTGACGCACAAATCCGTGGTATTAAGGTATTAAGGTATTATAGTTCTAGAACCTTAATTTATTTCATACTTAATTTATTGTTTTGTTTATTAATTTCTACCTCCTTATTCTACTGACTCAACTGCTATTATTGTTTTAACAATTAACCAACCATAGAGAAACAATTCTACAGAAAACATAAATTTCCAAAAGTAATGTTTTAGTTACTTGTGTAACATGTTTTCGGCAACAGCTAACTAGATAAAAATATTTTTTTAATTCTTTCTTTTGAGATTAATCATTTCAATTTTTTTTTATTATTATTTTATTTATTTTTATTATTTATTCAAAAAGAAAATTAGAACCAGAGAAAAAAAAGTCCAAAAAATGGAAAACTTTTTTCAAATTCTTTTCTATAGATTAAGTATCAGACGGAAACAACAATATTTCTCTCTTACATTTCCTCAGAAACCTTTTTTCAACTTTTGTCAGTTTTTTTTATATTTCTTTTGTATGTCTATACAGCGAAAATGTTTTGACTCATTTATACAATTGTAAGTGAAGGATAAAACCAGCCGCATTGATTTGTCCATTCATGTCATGACGTGCTAATATTGTATTTTATAACGAAGTATGTCGCAATCTATCTAATCCATACATCACGGACCGTTGTGCATGTAAAAACAAAACAAAAACTGGCTTAGCATAATACAAGTTGACATGGACAGCTAACATGTTAATGCCGTTCCTATCGATACTAATATCAGAGCTGTTTACTGACAATGGTTTATGCTTTATCGCGATGGAGAATGGTAATGAGTATGGACCTGCAGGGGCTTTGGCTGCGGTGCATTGTTTGCTTCGAAATCTTTTTTTAACAACACGTGTATTTGAATGTCATAATTTGACATAATTAAATTAACATAATTTGGCATTCATACGAAAATTCCTATTATGAATCCCTAGAAAAGAATAATGATCTAACATTCATCATAATTAGTAATGAAGACACAAAACAATCAATATTCATCTCATCATTATTATTTTACGTCGTTTCATCATTAAGAATTTGGAATCAGATTTAAGAAATTTCAATATGAACTGTTTGATTAAATGATATCACAGAATCTATATTTAGAGATGGGATTGCCAAAAGAAGGAATTCCGAATTGGAATAAAGGTAGATCAAAAAAGGTATTTTTTTCTTCTATTTTTTATCAAATCATCTTCAAGAATATAATTGGTTGAAATAAATGATACATTATGTAAAATAAGTTACTTTTTCCTTATTTAGAGTTGGGGGTTGTCAGTGAATTTAACTCTATGTATTATTTTAAGACTTCAAATTCTACCCAAACTTTTTGTTTTTTCAATGAATCGTATTAACATTTAACATTCTTGCATGCTATGAATGATTAGGCTGATCCCCTATCAACTTCAATGCGTTACTTTGCTTTGTAATTCTTAAATATTAAATTTAAGAATTTCAAAAAAAATCTAATTAACTTAAAAAAGAACAATAGTGTTATAGATCTTTTTTCGTGTTTATCAGGAAAATAATAAAAAAAAGGTTATCTGAAAAGAGTAGGGGTGCATTGTTTAAATCTATTCATAACTTCTATAACATAGTTTTGGAGGTTTTGGGGTATCTGATGTACTCATATCCCTTACGGCTACATTTGGGTACATATAGCGGCTCACTTTGAAAAGAATGTAGTGTTGATTTGTCGATAGACATAGAGATGAAATTAAGGTAAAATTTAGTGCTGTCCGTCAGCACCATTCATTTATGTCAAAACCGCTTGGAATGCTGGACTGGAAATTAGTTCCTTAAGGCTTATCAGTTTTATTTAGCAGTTTGAACTGCTGTTTGAGTGCCTTGATGGCTTTGTTTGCAATCACTCAATAATAATCTTATCAATTATTATAATAATCTTTGCAAATCAAATTAGCTTTTTCTAATTATCTTAATCACTGAAACATTTATACTAAAATAAAAAACTTTTCAGTACACCAATATTCAAGCCTCAGTTGTATATAAGTGGCTTACATATTGTGTTGATATGAGGCTTTTAGAGACCTTTGACAAATAGTTTTTAACCGCCTAATAACAAACGTACTCGTAGATGTTGAAGAATCCTTCAAAGCTTTTAAGAGCTATACTGCTGCAACCATAATTTCCTTTGGAGTTATCATGTTTATGCCTAATAATATTTTGAAAGGCAAGCATTTCTCAACTGATATTTTTATGCATCCGCCTTTTGCAAGGAGATTGCGAAATGGACTTACCTTCTGCCGGAGAAAGGACGAGCGTGGGCGAACTGAATCCCTACCGTAACCTGCTCCTGGGAACGGTAAGGCACCGTTCGTAAAGCGGCTTTTATAAGTCCCCGTGCACTTTCTGTTTACATGGAGAATGGAGGAGATAAAGCCATCGCCACGGTAATAAAGAGGGCGATATGTACATAGTGGTCTGATGGCTGAGAGGGACCATTAGGAATTTGTTCCTGCGGTTGTAATATTTTTTCTTGGAATGATAAGGTTATCTTTAGGCTTCTTCTGTTATAAGCAGGTAGAGGTGGCACACTTTCGCTAAAATCAGGTTCATATTTGTTGTAAATACCCATATTTATTATTCGCTACGGTTCGGAGCAATTTGATAACCTTTGTGTTTATTTTATTAAAATTTAGAGAAATTAATTTACTGCTAAAGCTTGAGTATTTTTTCAAAAATTCATGGTCATATCATTGTCCCTTAGCAGTTACAACCTCAGGTGAAGGTATTATTAAGATGTTATTAAATTGAAATAATCAAATCCAGGCTTAAATTGACTCTATTATTGAATCTAAAATGAAATTGCCTAATAGTTGTTAAATAATTAATTTAATTAAATTAAATATCCATCAACCATAAAGTAAGGAAGTATAGTTATTACTGAAAAGGTTTCTCTGTGTTTTTACCGAAAGCCATATACTTTTGATTTACTACAAAACAGTTTTGGTGGTTTTCTGATAGTTATGTATAAATTATCCCTCCCCTAAATTTAAGCATTTATTACTATCAATGAGATAGTATTCACTAAACACCTTATTTATAGACTCAATGAACATGTGTACGGAGTACTATACATTGTAAAAAACTTACAACACGCCAATACATTTTCAAGACTCCATATTTTGTACTTAAACTCTCTGTAAAATTCTTTTTGGATTAAGAGCCTATAATATGTTTATATTTTTGCGAACCTGCTATGTATCTTAATTTCAGTACTCGTGGTTAGACTAATTAATATTACTATCATCTATATATCTATAATAGTCCGAATATACCCAATTCGTTGAAATGGTCTCTTTTTACTTAACAAACTTTTTTTTGTCTTGCAATGCAGACCACTTTTGGAGAAGAATGAGTGAATGGGGAACAAAATTGTAGGAATAAATACGTTTGGCGGAGATAGAGTTGGAAGAAAATAGAAAGGATTTATACGGGCGTTGTTGGAGACACCATTATAGACTATGGGAGCGGATTTATGTTGGATCAGTTTTGTCAGCGGGGGAGGGGATGAGTTTGTCACAATTAGCCCTAGGCTCGGTGGCAGTTTGCCTTATTTATCGGGTATTAGAGTCCTCTCTGTCTTCCTCGTAAATACTTCACTCTATTCTTGTCCTCTCTTCTTCTTACACTATTCCCGGCCATTCACACTTTTAGGCTAGCTAATACTTGGATAATTCTTTACGTTACAGGTGATAATCCTGCGGAAGGGCTGTGGTCTTTACCAAACCAAATTTTTGAATGGTCCTGCGCATGTGTTTCCTTCAATCAACTGTCTTTTTTTTTACTCATAAATTATTTAATTATGCACACTGAATATCTCTGTTTTTTTTTCCGCTTTAAAAATATTTTCCTAAAATGTCGAAGGAAATATTGTGAAAAAGAGCTAATTGCGAAGGCAGCAGCGGAATAAAGTTGTGTGGTGGAAGGTGACAAGTCATGGCGGCGTTTTGGTCCAGAGGATTCACTTCTGGGAATGACAGCCAGGACCAAAAATATTTTTGAATATTTACCTGATTACTTCATATTTTGTCAGAAAATCATGATTTTTATTTTAAGATAATTTTTAAATACATATATCAATTTCTATTTACGTCAGAGATAAGCTACTCAATCTTTCTTAACGGTATTGTACTTCTCAGTTAATTTTGTATTATTTATTGGTTTGAAATCAGGATAGAAGGATTTTTTATTCTAAAAACCAAGGACCGGTATCACTTCTACATCAAACATTTCGGAAAAAGATAGGTTAAAGGAATTGACAGGGTTGATTTTTATTTTGAAGAATATTATTATTGGATGACCGTTGATTAAATAAATAATATATAAAAGGAAGATTTGGTGCTGTCAAAATAATTCAAATAGTGAAAATAAAAACTTTTATTGTGAGCCAACGTTTCGCCCCACATTGCAGGGCTTCATCTGGCCTAAAAAAAGGTACAAACAACTAAAATAATGTAGCAAAGTAAGAAAATATATAACATGAAATAAAAGTGAACTAAGGTATAGTTAAAAATGTTTTAAGTTAAAGTTTATATAAAAATGAACATTTACTTTGTTTATAAGTAATGGAAGTATATTAGGCATAAATAATAAACACACCATTTTAGATAAGTGCTTTTTTTATTTTCACTAAAACATTACAAGCAACCTAAACCAACCTGCCCCTGTAAGTGATAAGCATAGTAAATATTTTTCAATTATTTGCCTCTCAATTCCTAAGCTTTTAATGAATTTATGTCGTCAAACTTTTTTATCGCTGTCTCAAATGTAGGTTGTTGACTAAGTCCAGAAGTGTTACATATAATCAGCCCTTCATGCTTAATTAAATTCAAAAGGGCGGCAAGATTTCTCTTCTCTTTTTTTTTTGTCCGTTTAAGTATCCAACATGTAAAAAATATCCCCCCAAAAAAATATAGTATTTGTTTCCAACTTATCCAGTTTTTAGCTAAAAAACCACCGAATTGCAACTCAGTTCAACTTTAACTAGAGTTTTTACCACAAATCTTTAGTCAGAAAACATTAATTTATTTGATGGTGATCCATGTGAATATTTATAATAAATAAGCAATCTCAACATCAAAAATTTTATACTTATTATGTACAACGTTTTTCAGAATTCACAGGTGTGTATAAAAATAATTTACTTTGCTTCCAAATTGGAGATTAGAAAGAAACCATTTTATTTAAGTGAAAGAACGTTGAAGTCATCAGTTATCTTTCCCTGAAAGTATTACCAATTTATTTATTTTATTTTTAATAAGATGTGATTATGTTACTTAAAATATTATCACCTAGGTTAGGAGAATATTCTAGTCGGGTCAAATTTTCGATGTTCATCTTTAGAGACCCACGAGTCCAAAAAAATGTATTTCTGTATACAGTACAGACTGTAGTGTTTCCATGTTCCATGTATCTTATTTAGATTGGACCGGTGTTAATATGGCTACTTAGATTTTGTTTCCATGTTTTTTATGTGGCATATACACTTCAATTTCTTTTGAATTGATTAAATTTAATTAATTAAATTGTGGAATATGACAGTCTAAAAAAAAAAAAATAGAACAACTCTTTAACCTATCAATATACTAACAAACCAAGGTACAGTAACCAATTATTGTATTAGTCTTAGCAGGCAAAGTAGTAAGATAAGTCGTGTGAATGGATAAACTAGATATTTTTTATTTAAGCATATTGGCGAAATAAATAGTACTTTCCAGCGTTTTATTACTATTTTAATATTGATATTGTCTAAATTTAAAATAATCAACAACGCCTATTCAGAATAATATTATATTTGTTAATAATACTTTTGATAGGGAACGTATCTTAAATAGGACGATATTCTCTTGACTTATCACATGTCACTATTTATCACTTACGTAAAACAATCTTTGCTTTAGAAGGTTCTAAGTTTTCATAAAATTTTGCAAATAATAGGAACCTTTACTGAATTGTGATTAAAAGAGCCGTTGGAACGGTTACAGGCAATAAAATAATACAGATGGCATCTGGAAACATTCCACGCCTACTATTTAGAGAAAGGCCTAAGGAATGCCGGAGATCATTCTAGATTTCGCGTAGACATAATTGTACATATGGTCAAGAACTTAAATGCAATGTAGTTGCCATTTACCCAACGATGAACTAAAAATGTTACACTTCATGTAGAGTGAATCATGAAAGTATAAATCCTCTAGAGGGGGAACCAGATGGCATTGGGCACTGTGGGGCAGTCTCCCGGAACTCCTTTCTCGCCCCGGGCAGCTCCTGGTTTCATCTTCCGTTCCTCCTCATCTGGAGAAATCCTGACCATCTGCTCTTCACCAATAAAAAAAAATTAATAAAAAAAAGTGAAGAAATTTATTACTTATAAATATCTTAGTGCATATGTTTTTTCTCCGAGTTACGTGACTACCGAAAACTTGCTGAATTCATGTACCATATATTTCAACTATTTATAATGAGGTGTTAGTTTATTAATCCGTAGAGTAATATGAGGAGAAGATGGTCGGCGGTTCGGTGAGCAAAGATACACAAATGAACAAAACTTATTTGTGCCGACGTTTCGACCTGAATTTCAGACCGTCATCAGTCATCATAAGAATGAAACGTGTGAAAGTTTTTCAATCAAACTTACCTACTACCTATTTAATTTATTGTTTTGTATATTTCCAAGTTCGTTTATTATTATTTTATTTTTATTGGAAGAAGATAGTTGACCGTATGAAGTAGATTATAGGAAGATAGTCCGGATGGCGGTTAATTAAGGTATCAAAATAGTAAAAGAAAAAGTTTAACAATAAATAGTTTTCTTTTACTATTTAAAAATACCGTTATTGACCGCCACCATTAGACTTATTATTATTATACACATTAGAACTATCTTCCTACAATTTATTTTATATATATAAATA
>NW_027112640.1:2015954-2041812 GCF_000696795.3 Halyomorpha halys | reverse complement strand
ATATATATATATATATATAGTTGACCGTAAAACTTAAATATAAGAAGATGGTCAGGATTGCGGTCAAAAAAAGAATTTTATTGTCCGACGTTTCGCCTCACATTGTAGGGCTTCATCAGGGTTGATCAAACCGAAAGCTTGAACAGGGTTTAATATTTAATTAATAAAATAAAGGTTTATTTTTATTTTCAGTTTCTCTGATATTTCGTTTTGTTTTTCAGCCCCGTTGAAGGCCTGGAATTCAGGTCGAAACGTCGGCACAAATAAGTTTTGTTCATTTGTGTATCTTTGCTGACCCCACCCCGACGATCTTCTTCTCATTTCAATTATTTATATTAAAATGCTAGGACTTGTCATTTCTATCTTATGTTCAGCTCTAAGATGTTTTTGCTGTGAAAGCTAATTATTCTAATAGTAAGATTAATAAAAATTTTTATCTCATCTCGATTCTTTGTTTTTATAAAGATTCATGGGATACAACTTAAAGAATCTTTATATAATTATTATTCTAGCTGACCTCAACCGAAAACTGTTGCGAAATCGCTTTCTCTTTAAACTTCCTTCTTATGTTTCCAATTGTGGATGTGTATTGGACCAGTCAGCTCAGCTGTATCTACCAGTGACTTGGTTTGTCATCATAAAATTGGTAATATTATTATATAATTTAAGGGTTTGCTGCCCAAAGGAGGAGATAGTTTTAAAATTTTAACATTTTTAAAATTTTCAGGAAATAGCAAAAATATATTTTGATTTTTATTCGATAAAATCGTTTTTTATCAATTTCTTCAACTGTTGTTACTTATCAAGACATTATTTTCAGCCAAAAATATAACTTTCTAATGATATAATGTAACTTATTGAGGGTTGGAGTCGTAACATCATTGGAGTTTGTTTTTTTTTTTTCCACAAAGTAGAAAATATAATTTCAAACTTCCTTTAACCAAACAAACCCTTCAGTTGGTCTCTAGTATTTTTAGTTTGTGTTAGATGTTGAGTTAAAATTAAGATAAAACGAGACTTCTACAGAAATGTAATAAGTAAAAGTAACTAGTTGTGAACTATTTCAGTTTTACTATAAATAATAATAAGCATCAAGTAGAGGTCTAAGACTAAGAAGAAAAAAAGAATATTTTTTTTCAATTCTATGAAACGACATGGTAATGGTCGATTTTATCTTTTCCGCTATTGCGTTCTTTATTTAAACTTTCAGATGGTCATGTTAAGTGAACTTTATTGGTGAAACCAAGCAGTGACAGTTCTTGAAGTAATATTAATATATAAAATAAACTTGGGTAAAAAATAATGGGTATCAGTTATTTATTAAATTAATAGCAGTTTAGTGATTGGTCGTATTGCTACCCCGGAAGTACAATGACACAGTTGCACACCCTAACTTCTAAATCACAACTAGAAAATGTGTCGTTATTCTGCCGTAGTGTAAGATAAATCAGTACGTGGGTTATAACTACAAACATCTAGCAAATGCATTTTAATCAAGACAACAAAGATAATTTCACAATAATTTTACAGTTGCGACATGCGTCACTTGAGGAAAAGCTATACGTATTGATTTTATTGACAACATATCACATTCCAGGAATGTAATACAAACAGAATGCGAATTTCTCCTGCGTGGTATGCCTGGAGAAAAGATCCCACTCGAACCCTGATGACATAGACAATGGTAGAAGGATGGCTGGTGGGTGTCGGTGCCATATGGTCGCCTGGTTCCCACGTTCTAGAAGGTGCCGTTGCGTCACAGCCATACCTCGCCCCCTGAGGGTCTCCTGGAAGTTGGAACGAAGATATTTGGTCACTCGTCAATGCCTCGCTCAGGGTAACCAATCATATCGGCTAATGATGGACTCGTGCCTCCTGCTAATGGCGTCCTGTCTTGGTTTACATCTCAATCGCTCATTCTTCTTCTGCTCTGGCTGGTTTTAAGTACTAGGTACGCGGTGGCTTTGGAATATAGCCTGGCTCCTAAAATTCGCCATTTAAAAGTTTCAGATTCGGGTACATAAATGTGTTTATGCTATATCTTTATTTCACAATCGAATCATTTAAAATTAAAATATTATATTACTAATTAAAATTAAAAAATAGGCCAAACCAGTTCAAACAAAAAATATACTCAATAATGTAAAATGTTTTTTTTTCACTAGAAGGTTATTTCTCTTAATGTATTAGATTAATTATTTTATATATGCTTATTTGAGAGTGGTTTAGTTTATTCTTAATTTACATGATAAGTGAAGGAAGAAAAGTAAAAAAGGTTTTAAATCTTAGACAAAAAATTTTAGAAAAAGTTATATTGGACAAAGGCAATTAGCCTACAGTTTTAAGATTGTGAAAAAGAAATAACATCAATATTGAAGGTCGGGCCAAAGAAATCAGTGTGTAGTTGAAGGAAATAATGTAATTGTTATATAAAAATTTAAAAAAATTTGTAGGTAGTGTCGTTGGGAATGGCCTGAGGGCCGAAACGTTGGAAAAATTTTAAAGAATAAAAGTTGAGTGATAAAAAGGATCAAAATTGTTTTTAAATTAAGAATTAATGTATTAGGTTTTTTGTGGAACATTACTTCCTATTAACATTAGTATTTCACGCATTTTTTCATCAACGTTTCGTGTCTTTTCGCTCATACTCGGGATCAACAGTCGAAGTAAGTTTACGATTATATAAAATAAACTTTTTTCTTTAAACGTGAATGTTGGTTTTTAAATTCGTAATATTCTCCTTTTTTTTACCTTATTAGTAGTTAGTTACATTGTCAGTTTGATAAACATCAATCGAGCCGTCAATCCGATTTTAATGACATTTTTGGAGATTGAACGGATTGGTACCCAAATGGTCCGTAGTCTACTTTATCCATCCATTAGTTTCACAACGCATGCGCAAAAGTAATTTCCTTGAATCACCTACATTTTAGAAAACGGCTCATCCGATTTTGCTCAAGTTGGAGATAGGTTAGGAATTAGTGTAAACATAGCCTAGTGTAAATTTTATCAAATTTCGTCCGATATTTTATTATTATTATTAAAACATAATTTGCTGGGTTCGATTACATTTCAGAAACGCTCGTCTCGTAGATTTTGGTGACGACTGATCATTTCCCCTGTAACACAGGTTATCATGTACATTATGTACGTTTGCCAAAAAAGGATAATTTCTTGGAAGTTCAGAAAATAAATTAAGGGGCTATGAATACAAATAATCAGAAATACTGCCCATTTTTTTTTCATATTAACCTGTTCCAAAATGATAAAATTTAAAAATAAACCATTAGCAACATACATAATGACTTACCTTCACCTACTTGATCTCAATAACTATTACTATTGATTTATTATCCATTAGAAACGTAAACGAAATATATTAATAAAAAGGGCGTATTTACTGCTATGATTTATACACAACGTAAGCCGAGTTTGCCCATAAAAGATCCATTAGAGGCAGTAACGTGCTTGTGATCTGTAACTACTCACTATTACAGATTAAGTACCAATAAATTCAATGTCTTACTAACCATTTGCTGATTTCATTAACCTTCAATTTTTTTTCTGACTATAAATAGGTTGGGATGTATAAAAATTTCTTATTGGGATGTATAAATATTACGTATTTATATAAATCAGATTTAATTTAACTAAGAAAAAATATAGTAGGAAGACAATCTTTTGACATTGATTTATACTTCACGATTATTATTACTTGCTAACATTATCGAAAAAAGATTTTACGATGATCAATAAGGTTTTGCTTTTTACTTCTCACAAATTAAAACTCCCTTTTCTTATTACAGAGTCATTTAAGTCCTTTTTCTATAAATGACGCGACATGGTGGAGACTGAATAAATCTGAGTTAATAAATTAGAACCGAATTTATTACGATCATTAAGGGCTGTTTGAAGAGTGTTTCCGATTTAAAACTACCTTTTCTTCCTAATAAAGACAAAAAATCAAACAGACATTGAAATGGGTTAGACAAATTGAAATTCAGCTTTCCAACGTTACTGGATTTGGATAAAATCCTGAGGAGTTGTGAATGTTTACTGAATGTATGTACGTTAGGAACTTCGGACATTGACAGACAAATAAAAATGTTATTTTTCTAGAATTTAGAATCTTCATAAATATAAATATTATACCAAAAATAAAAATATCGTCTTTTGGTGTACGGTTTTGCTTTTTGCATTAAATGAGTTTAAATGTTTACTCATTAAATGCATCCAGCAATATGAACGAAAGAAAAAATAGATCCTTTAGTATTTTATAACGTATACATGTTTAAGTTTTATACATACGTAGAAGTATAGCAAGCAAGGGCAGAAAACGATATCATTAAAAAAGTTTCTAAAATATAATATACTGTTTATTGTAGGAGCCAATGTGGCTCCTACGGTGCCTTTGTAAGAACCCTTGGACTCACGTTTCATAACGTTAATAAAATCAATTATAGATCAAAGCTAGTGTTAAAAGTAATAAATTAAAATGTTTCGTAATTGTGAACTATATTTATTTTTTAGTCATTGTTTTTGAATGTTCATGTGGGATGATAAATTATTGTTTAGTACAGGGACCACAACCAAGTCTTACGGGGTCCACCCAGCCTCATAAAGTGGGAACCCTTAATTTGGGAATAATCTGCCAGTCAAGCGTGAACTTGAAAAAAATCATATCCTTGTATAGCCGATGTTCTGAAAAATGTACTTCCTTGCAAATTACTGAACCTTTAGCCATACATGACTTGTGGCGGTTCACATACACATTTTTATTTATGATTATTATTATTAGTGTTAGTTTATTATAACTTAATGTCCTTACCATCCATCGACTCTGTGCTTCAACCTTTCTAAAAATATATGTAATTAGAAAGTCCTTTTTTCTTCTTATATTATTAAGATAACGAAGTTATTTACTTCTATTGTAAAATATTTATGGACACAATGTTCATTTGTACAAAATTTGAGTTTTTTTTATTCTCTGATACAATATATCAGGTTGTTGTTTTGATTTTTATTCTGAACCTATGAAAAATAAGTTCATATTAAGGTGCTCCCTGTAGCTTTGATCTTATCAGAGTCGTAAATATAAAAAAGAAAAATTCTTCACTCTCATAATGATATTACTAATCATAATTAAATGACCACTTTGACGGGTGAGTGTTGCAGTTAATCCGGATTAACAGTAAGCCAACTTTACACCGCTTACTATAAATTAAGTTCTTATCTGAGAAAGCTCGATTCCTCAGGAAGGTCTCAACATTTATCAAGGAAAATTATACAGTACAAACATCTACTCCTGGGAAGAACCAGTAAAAAATATTAAAAGAAAAAAAAACTTGTGTCGTGAGAAAATGAAATCATGCAGCCAAGACGTACAACTGTTTCGGGAAGTTCTCGCTAGTGAAGGGGACCCAGGACCGATTACAGAAGCTTAGCCTAGTCATTAGGATAGCGACAGGTGGCTGTGACGTCATTGTTGTGACGTCACTCCGGTAGGTGGCTGCTCTCCCACACGGACACCCACGGGGGCAGGTCGCGTGTCCGCTTCTGGCACTGCTTTCTGAATAAAACATTTGAATTAAAGGCTCTTTTTCACTTCCTACGATCAATATAAAAATAAAGTTCTGCGCTGGTACAATAAACAAAATATAAATATTGAGTGTGTGACAGCGACTTTGTTCATTAATTTATTTTACTTGCTTCTCTGTTTTTAGATCTGGTATAAGTTGAATATAATAATGGATAAAACAGCGAACCGTTACTATAATTTGCTAACATTTTCAGGAATGAAGGGGGTTGGTAGCTTGACTGTCCTGTATCGATTTTGTCAGATTCTACCCTCTACTTTCAATTGCGCATCTGTAAATATAATTTTTGCGTCATACATGTATTTCGAAAACGTCTCGGGCTATTTCACCCAAATTTAGAGGGAACTATCTATTTTTATTAAACTCGGATTCTAATCCGGCTGTGTAATTATTTATTCTGTTACTTTAGCCGTGAGTCAACCTTGTAGGTTCAGAGTGGGTCCCTCCCTTATTTAGCATCTATAAAGTGGGTTCCCTTAATAGAGGAAAAACCTACCGGTCATCAAGAACAAATCACATCTCGTTGCTTAACTGTTATTAAAAAAAAGTACTTCCTTACGTCCTTCCCTAGCTCTTCGTGGGTTTTGGAAGTACAGCTTATATTTATTTACTTTTTTTTTAGTTATATTTAATAAAATATGTACATAGTGTATCTATGAAGTGTGAGAAGTTAAAAATTATGCTATATTTAATTAAAAAATTATTTAAATTTATTTTAAATATTTGATATTTAAAGTTGTTTTTAAAATATAACATAAATTTGTGTCTTTAAGAAAATAAAAAAAATTGTTGTACATGCATTTATTATAGTCTTAAGATTAACAATTAAATTTAATCTTAATTTAAATATGAGTATTATTGAAATTAATCATAATATTTTTGGCAGACATGATTATAATTAGTAATTATATTTATTCTATATAATTACGTTATTACTTCATTAATAATAATATAACTATTAATATTAATGCAATTGTATAAACACATTTTTTCAACGATGGGAATTAATATAAATCAATAAAGGAAATTAGTATAGGAAGACATTTTATTTTTACCCTACCTAATATATTCCATAATTTATTTTCAACAGGATGAAATTAATATTCCTTTTGGTTATTTTTACAAGAATTTCAGCCCTTAATTTCAACCTGACCCTGTTGACGCGACGAGAAGGCAGAGAAAAAGAGGCTATTTGGAAAGATCTCTGATGTTCAATTTTTTTTTCCAAACGTCTAGACATTTTTTGATATTTTTTTGTAATCGTTCGTTTTCAATGAATTTTGGTGGAATGCCAGGAGACCACACAGCTCATTCTAAAGCTGCTCAGAAAAATAATTATTTGGCTCCACCTTTCATCTTTAGAGGCTAATTTTATTAAAATAAATCATGTGATATATGATATCGGTGTACGAAGATGATAATACCTCTTAAAATTCACTTTTAGTTGCTCCTGTTAATACAAATTAATGTTTGTTAATAACATTGGTTGCTAATTAATGTTTTGGGTAAAATTTTTTTTATTAAATATCCAACGTTTCGGCCAACCTGGCCATCATCAAGGTTTATCTAATGAATAGCAGTTTTTATTACAAACTCGTTATTAACAATTTTAAAACCATTATTAATTATGAATTGTCATACCTTGACTATATCTTCACAGACTCGCATTAACTATTATAAATTATATTATATTCTGCCCATGTCCGATATAATATAGTCGAGATTAACCTATGAAACAATAAATCAATAATTTGATCATATTTAAATATTAATTAATTTGCCACATTTTACATTTGATTACCTATATCTGTTACTTTTTCATTTAAGTAATAAAAATATTTAAAAGGAACTAAAAACCCTTCAAAACCGCTTTATACTAGCAAATGTAGTGTATAAATGTTAAGGTCTATAATTTTCAATAATAAGGTTTCGTTATGGGCCAAGAAATAAAAAATGTAAATAGAATAAATAATAATAATTAATTTAGTAAACCATAGTTTAATTTTTCTTAATGAAAACAGCTGATTCTGTGCATATAGTTCATTTTAATTTCCTTTAAAATTTCATATCACACATTTGAATTGCTGTATACAAATATAGAACATACCAAAAAACTAAGGAGTAATAATTCAATGCAGAAAAACTAAGAAGGTTTAATAAAAAATATATTGGTATATTCACTTTCTGTAATTTTATGTTTAAAATAACTACTAAAAAGGTCAGATTGTAAATTTAAATAACAGTAAAACTTCTCTATAACAAGCATATTGCACAGAGGCGTTCTTATGGTTACCCGAAACCGCTAGTTAATATTAATGTATTCTCGCATTAATATTAACTAGCGGTTTCGGGGTTTGTCACTTGTGTTTACTTGTTTTTTTTTTTGTAAGATTGTATTTCATGTAACTCTTTCATATGTTGATCCATGGATCGGCTTACCTCGATTTCGGTTAAGTCTAAACTCTAAATTTAAAAAAAGGAAATAATTGGGAAATAAAATTGAAGTAAATAAATATGAGCATACATAATATCAGAAATTAGTACAAGCATTAAACAGAAACCAAATCGTATAATTTTCTGTTGAAACTCTAAAACGTGCAAAATAAAATCAGTTTTATTTGAATGTCTTTTACATGATTGGAATTTTGTCAAGGTATGGCGCGATTCAGAAGAAGGGAACAAAAGATGCGATTGCACAAAAATCCGGTCTCTACCAATAAACTATCACATCGATAAATCAAAATGTTCAGAAAAGGCATTTCGTTTAGCTTGTCATATAATGAAGATGTATGGAATCTGAAATCGGCAAGAACGTTCCAGTTCTGAACAGCTCTGTTCAAAATGAAGTATTGACCATAATAATTATGAAACATATAATTTTTTTCCCTTCTGAAGTTTAGTAATTGACATTTATATTAGATAATTTTTTTCCAGTTTTGTTTCGACAGTATTAAATGATTTAATACTTTAAGATTAATATTTTAGACTTACGTCATTTAATTGTTTTTAAAGTGTTTAAATTTTTTCATGCAGTGTTTGTATTAATCGAAAATAAAGAAAAAAGCTAATCAATTTTTTTTAAAAACTTTTTTATTGCATCAATATAAAATGTACAATATTTACTATATTATTTTGGGATACCCCCTTATACAATACAATTTTCCTGATACTAATTACACTTTGCAAACTTCTCTATTTTGGTAAAACAAACCGAAGGCGGAAAAAAAACCAAAACATTATTTCACTAAAACAAAAGACATAACTTAGGATTGAATAAAATACATATCATTGATTTCACATTATTATATGTTTAGTTCTTTTATGTTTATATCTATGGGTTGTAGTTTTAGTGTAATTTCTGTGATTAGAGGATTTAATTATGTGTCAGTTTATATATGTAATCCTGTACGGTGGCTGTATTTAATTCGGTGTGCATTTTAGATATTCTTGTGTAATATGTATAGTTCACTTGCTCAGCCTCCACTGGCTCACTACCAGTGATTCGGCGAGAGGGATGCGCTGGGATCTTTTGAGCTCTGCTCATTTCCTTTATCCCTCTGTTTGTATATATTTTAAGAGAGATTTTATTTATTTTTAAGTACTTTTTTTTTTTTTCTTCTTTCATTTATTTACATTCTTATTTTATTTTATTTTAGTATGAATGTGATCATTTATCACCATTAACTATTGCCCACAATAGTGTGGCAGATTGTAATATCTATCAATTAAATAAAGTTTAAAATATATATATTCATAGTTATTGATGATTCTGGGAATTTGTTTTAAAATACTTATATTTTTGTATATTGGTTGAGCTAGTAAAACTCCATATGGGGCTGGCATAAGTCAAGATAGGTTTTAGCCCCACTTTATCTACCGCTTATTTTTTTTTATTAAAATATGGATACATTTCATATAACATTTTTTTTGCGTTTTCTGATTTCGAATTAATGTGATGGTTTAATAATAGTTCGCTGTCTAAAGTTACTCCTAAGTATCTATCTGGTTTGGCAAAAGGGACAGGGATATTATTTAAATTTATGGTCGATGGAGGTATAGGCCCTCGTTTTATGAAAATAATGGCTTCAGTTTTATCAGTATTTAAAACTAATCTCTATTTTTTTAAATATTGAGATATTTTTTTGAAAGCATCTTTTACCCTATTAACAATTGTGTCAACACGATGAGAAGAGGTGTAAATCGCTGTATGATCGGCAAAAACGGCTATATCAACCTTTTTACACCTTGGGTAGTCATTTATAAAAAGATTAAATAGAATGGGACTTAGATAGGAATCCTGTGGGAGATCAGCAATAGTATGATACATAAGGGAGGTTATGTTGTTAACTGAAACGCAGATGATATGAATGATATGATGAAACGCATTTGATAAAAATGACTTCATGAGTAATATTCAATATCTTGGAATTCATTAATTTTAATAAATCAGTAACTTTGGGATGATAGTGTCGAATAGAATACATTTTCTATGTCTATAAGGAACATCCCAGTATGGTTTAAAGTAAATAATGGTTTTTAATAGTAAGATATATTTTTGAAATGCAGACTCCCTTTTTAGGATTCTTTGCCTTATAAGGAAGAACCCCGCTTAAGTCTACGTTTATCGCAGATTATATTATCGAGAGGTCTGAGAGGTTCGAAATATGGTTTCTTTTGGCAGCTTTGATACGCCCGGAAGGGACAGATGCCAGAAACAAAGAAGGGCTTGCTCCACGCCAATAGGATTCCTAATGATAGCCCTCTGGTTATATTCTCTTGTACGGAGAACTATCTGGATATAAATATACCGTATCCAATCCATTTGGCGATATGATTTAGAATTTAAATAAAACGAAATACTTAGAAGGAGGTTGAAACAAGTCTATTATAATATACTAATATAATATAATGTATTATAGTATTCTAATATACTTAAGTAAATGCAAACTAAACAATGATAATAAACCAACGATTTTATTAAACATATTCGTAAAATTCAAAGTTTTCTGTAGTTAAACACTTTAAGAATAATTAATTTTCATTCTCATGAATTATACTCATTCTTCAAATGCTTATAGATGTTCAACCATTTAAATGCTGTTAAATTTATATGTATGCTTAAATTCTTTTTTTATTTTAAAGTGTTAGTTATTGTAATTTATTTGAATATTCAATTTTGTTTTACCTTAAATAATTTTTAGTGTTACTATTAGCTTGTTTCAGTTTATCTTTTTTTAGTTATTTATTGTATTCGATATGTATCCAATTATTATATTACGGCTTTAGTTATGTTTTAATAAATAAATATTCTAAACAGGAAAACCTAAAAAAAAAAAAACAATTTCTTTTTAAAACAATTTTGATCTCTTTTCTCTCAACTTTATTCTTTTTTAACATCCAACGTTTCGACCTCTCAGGTCATTCTCAAGGATTCCTTATTCTTTCTTCATTCCTTTTTTTCCCTTAAAATTCATTACTGCCGGCTAATTGCCTTTGTCCCAATAATTTCTTCTATTAAATTATTTCCTAAATTTAAAACTTTCAATAACCACTTTTATGTTCATTAACAAACCCCAAACAGACTGAAAAAAAACCCTCTGTTTGGGGTTTGTTAATGAACATAAAAGTGGTTATTGAAAGTTTTAAATTTAGGAAATAATTTAATAGAAGAAATTATTGGGACAAAGGCAATTAGCCGGCAGTAATGAATTTTAAGGGAAAAAAAGGAATGAAGAAAGAATAAGGAATCCTTGAGAATGACCTGAGAGGTCGAAACGTTGGATGTTAAAAAAGAATAAAGTTGAGAGAAAAGAGATCAAAATTGTTTTAAAAAGAAACTAAACCACTCTCAAACAACTATATAAATAAAAAATAAATCTAAAAAAAACAATATTTCTATGACATTGTAAGTGCGAAAACTTGTACTACTTACAATGTACGTTTTTTACGCCTTTTTTCTCTGTATTACTGTCTATTATAATATGTTTTACATTAATTAAATGTTAATTGAATTGAGGTTTTCACTCCTTCTAATATTTAAGCTGTTCTAATATTTTCACTCTTTCGTGAATTTAAAAAAAAAAAAATTTTTCATCTTTCACGTTTTTCATCTTTTCCTAAACTTCTTGAATTGAAGTGTAATAAAATATAAAATGTATTTTTTTTCTTTTAACAAACAAACATAAGGTCTAATGTTTATTGCTGTTCTTACATCTTTTACTGACAAAATCATAAATAACAGTTCAAAATGTGCTAGTTTTTAGGAAAAAACATCATGGAATGAATCAATTTAAATTTTCATTGTAAATTATACAGTATTTAAAGAAAATTCGAAAACGAACAAAGAAATTACATTATAAATATAAAAATGTGGAATAACAAAAGCAAAGAAAGATCTTAAATAATTAAAGTAAAAAAAATAAAGATGTTCAGGCCATTATACAATTAATAGTAATATTTGGGGATATAATTGTTATTTATTAAATAAGAATCTTGCAATTTTCTTTGGGCCAAGGAACGATTTTTTTAGTAGGGACGTCTTAAGTTCATAATTGTTTTAGCAAGTAAAGCAGTCGTAACATTATGCTTCACTTCTTTAATTTTTTTCTCTAAATACAATTTTTTAAGTTGAGTTACAGTTTACAACCAAATGAAATTTTAATTCTGTCCGATGAAAATTGTAATTGTCTCTCTATAACTGAAAGTTTGTGAAGTACTACTAGTTGGTTTCTGAAAACTGCGACTGTCCCAAAATTACTCATCCTGTCAATCGCAATTTGTCAGTAATTATTTATTTCTGCTTTAAAAAACAGTAGTAGTCTTCGTTAGCTATTTTGTATTTTATCATGATATTTACAAATAATGGCTTATATGGTCTCCGATTGACCTGAGAAAAACATATGTTTTAGGTAATTTACTATTAAAAACAAAGTAAAGTTCCAAATATTCCTAGGCCAAATATTCCTTTAAAAAATCAATTTTCTAGTAATTACACATTCATCTATAAATCCAATTTTATTTAGTATCTTGAACTAAAAATCAGCTAACCTGTTCAAAATAGACTTATCGAGTTTCATCGTTTTTCCCTATGACACGTGGAATACTTTGGCAAATGGCTTACAGAAATTCTACAATTCCAAACAGAGAGAGCTTAAAAATTAACGACTTAACATAAACTCGAAATAATCAGACGTTAGCACATAGTGTGCCGTCATAAAAATGAATTCTCACCCACTTTAAGCAAATCTATTTATATTTTTATGCAGAAAGGGGGTTACTGTCTATGAATGTTGCCAGTTCTGTAAATCATGACTAATATTTATGCAACTCTTAACAAATGTAGGTAGCTCATGACAAATAGAATTAAATATTGCAGAAAATAAACGAAATAATAATTCATTCCTTGAATAGATAAGATTAGACTGCAATCGTATTATTTATATGTACTGATCTAACGTAATAAAGCTGTGGTATGATATATTATTTATATGTACTGATCTAACCTAATAAAGCTGCGGTATGATATATTATTTAATTGGATCCTACCATGAGCCTTTTTTTTCATTTCAATGCTCAATAATATTGAAATGAAAAATGAATTCATAATTTAAAATATCTTATGTAAGTATAAATATTTAAAAAAACAATTTTAGCTTTTAAAAATTCTCATCTCCCAAAATATTCAAAGTAGCAGAAAAATGCAATTGAGAGAATCTTCTTTTACCGAGACATTCTTCGACTGGTTTTAGGTTTGCGGCGTTCCGCTGTAGCTTCACTGAACATATCCCTTTTCTTCCTTGCAATGTGCGAAGAGGGATCACTCTGATGGTGGTTGTTAAGATACAGACTCTGAGTCCTTTCCTCAACAAGTGTGTACAATAAGGGAATGCTGGTGGCCTCAAGAACTGTGGGGATATCTCGGAACAGAAAACTGCAGCGTTCACCCTTTCTATAAACTTTATGTAGATTCAGTCAATAAACTCAAGAAAGGAAGCAGACATTCTTTATTTATGGTACTGTTTCGGGTTATTTGAAAAGTGGTACCTCGGAAGATCTGCTGTAGTACCTCATTCAGATCAGGGAACACTAGGCTTGAAGCAGAAGAGCAGTGCACGTTGGAGTAGCGTAAGTTGGATGACTGCCTTGTACATTGTACATTTGCAATTCTAGGCACAGGAAAAGCCAAAGGATGTGAGCAGAAAGACAGAACGCCTGACATCTTTCTTTTTTTTAAAAAAGTCATAAAGTAATAAGAAAACTCAGGCTTCTCTAAAATAGAAGAAAAGTAAAAAAAAATAGATGACAAATTCTCGATGTTTTGTTTCCTAATCCTTCCGCTAGTTCAGTTTTGAGTAAGATATGTTAGTGTTACATTGAGACGCTTTTGTCATGCAAAATGAAATTTAAAAATGTTAACGACTAGAACGACAGAAGAGCCTGCTGATGGAATTTGGAAGGCTCCTTACCTGCAATAAACTGGACTGTATGGAACTAAATTATAGTTTACTGACAAAGTTGTATTCATGTAGTTTTAAGTATTAAATTATATTATTCCAAACAATATCATGTCGCTTCCTCAATACATGTGAACAGTACTAAGATGTCTAACTCAAAACTCTAGCCTTAGAAAAAAATGGATTTCAAAGATTCATGTTTTAAATTTAAAATTATTTTTTTCTAAAAACATAAATTAAGAATAAATCATTTTGATCCAACAACTAATAGTTTAATTGGATTGTATGCAAAAATGGAAAAATATGGAACCTATTTAAGCTAAATGATTTTTGAGTTATGTTGGTGTTGCATTAAGGATGTGAATTTAAACATCTAAAGAACATATGTAACAGTTTAAAGCCCTTATCTTTGACCAATCAGTTAAGCAATATTTCACATGCCGATGGGAGAAATTCCATAGGATGGAGCTCATTCGGTTTATGAGGCCTTATTCGGGGCGAGTACTGAACTGGAATCTGTCTCATTATCTATTTAATGCATCGCATGTTTACTACTGTGATTCTTCAACTAAACAACAAGCCTCTGTCCGAATGTTTTTATGAAAATTTACCGCTGTAGTTATGCAACTAAATGAAATTTTTGTTAAACAAGTTATCAGGCTCAACAATTATAACATGTATTATTTGGTTTCTGGGCTTATGTACTCGAAACTTGATATAGAACCCGCTTCGCTTATTACTTTTTTCCCCAAAAATGCGAATTAGATTATTGCAACAAATTTCTTCTAAATTCAGTAATTTAATCTAGATCGAATTCCAATTAATTACCGTGACCAAACCGCAATAATTTTGATTTATGAGGTAAAAAGGTATAAATGTTAATTATAATTCCTACTATGTTTACTATATAAAGGGAGCATAGTCCGAAAATGTGGTTTGTGAAAAAAAAAGAATAAAATTATTTTACTTTTGTAAAGTCAGTTTTAGTTTATAAAATGTCTTACAATTATACTATAGTGTTTACTACAATGTAAAGACTTTACCCGCTTAAAACATTTAACTCAGAGTTAGCAGTTAAAATCATTAACAGCTATTGGAATTTCTATCGTTACTAAAATGATAAATATTTTTATTTGATGAAAGACTGCTACCGCTCATTTTATTAGTTTTATTTATT
This sequence comes from Halyomorpha halys, assembly GCF_000696795.3. NCBI lineage: Eukaryota > Metazoa > Arthropoda > Insecta > Hemiptera > Pentatomidae > Halyomorpha > Halyomorpha halys. The sequence continues at coordinate 2,026,585 of NW_027112640.1, read as the reverse complement.
TTATTACTAATAAAAGGCTTAAATCTTATAAAACCTATTTTTTGTGAAGAAATATATATATATATTGTATGCTTTTATTTTCATTTGATATATTGATTTTATTTGATCAATGAATGGGTACAGGTTTTCAATATCTATGTATTCTAGCTGAATACAAGTTTTTATTATTTCGTAAATAACACACAATTAAAATAAGATTGAGAATTGTAAAATAAAATTAATTATATTAATTTATCATTATTAAATATTAATCAATATGAAATTTTGATCTGTTGAACACTTTAATTTCGGTCGATAGTGATTCTGACCAAATCACCTCCTTGCACAACCGTTGGTCTAGTTAAGTACTGTTACTTCCTTACAAATTACTGCACCTCTGACCCTTCATGGGTTTTAGCTGTAAAAATTTAATTTAATTTAAAAGTTTTGTTTTATTGCTAATATATTGCAGGAATATTTGAAATACAAAAGAAACATAGTTAATTTATACAAGAGATGTAATGTTTTATATAAACAGAAAAAAAAATTAAAAGTTAAATAAACATTACATTACAAAATATATAATTTTTATATAAGTGTCAGAAAAAACTCTTTTGTTAATATTCCATTTGGATTACATTTAGCTCTTACTAATCACTAATCGTTTTTATTAAATTATCATTAGTAGTTAAAATATAGAACGTTGGTTATAAGGATACCAAATATGTTCAAAATCATGGTTTCTTTCATAATATACAGATTTGATAAAACCACCAAATTCATGTCAACATTTTAAAAATTCAATAGGCCTTATTTAAATAATTAATTACAAATTCAAAACTCTTTTCTAAAGCCATTAAAGAGGTATAATTGATTTCAAGATATGTACACCAATGATTGACCCTTTAGGAGAGAGAAAAAAGCGAATAAACTAATTTTAAAATATTGGAAGAAGATAGTTGACCTATGAAGTAGATTGGAGGATAGTCCGGGTGGCGGCCAATAAAGGTCAAAATAGTAACAATAAACTATTTATTGTTAACCAACGTTTCGTACCACTTTACTGTGCTTTGTTAGGGCTAAATAAAAAAAAAACAAGATATAACCATTTTAGAATAAACAGAACATTAAAAATATAAAACATTTCAAAACAATTGTTAAGTTTAAAAAGTATATAAAAAAAAACAACTAAAAATAATAAAATATTAATAATAACAAGATGAGGAAATATACATGTTGGTAGACTAGAGACAAGATGTTAATAAATATAACCAGGTGTGATATAAGTTCTCAATATTGATCTAGACATATAAATTGTAGGAGATTGCTCATTAAAACTAGTTTAAAATATGGTAGAGAGGTGGATGTATAAGGTACAACAGATAAGTGGTGTTAATATGGTATAGCTGAGGTATAGTAATATAGAAGAAGGAGATATTAGGGGTATTCATGATGTTTTTTTAAATGTAAAATGTTTTACCATGGTAAATGTTATAAGTGTAGGATTGAGAGCAGCCCTATTTAAAGTCATGCTAAATGGTAAATGCATAAGAGCTCCTAGCGGATTTTCTGAGTAACTTGTTTTATAAACTTTTCTTTCGAAACTTCTTGTTTTGTATAAAGTAATTTATTACATCAAGCCCAAATTGAGTGAAAAGTAGAAGTTGTGTGGATGTTTGGCCACTGAGTGCCTCGTTGATCTTTTAACTTGTGAGGAAGCGAAAAAAGATGAGCTAATTGATAACTGTCATTACATTATTATTATTGTCATTCATTGTTTTATTATAAAACCATCCAAAACAATGCTAATGCACAATCAAAACACAAACTACGAGCAAGTAACCTAACACAACAAACAAAACGGTAACGAGCTCAGCTGGTCTGTTGCGAGACTCCATTCTCCATTTAACAGACATAGTAAAAGACTCTCAAGCATGTTATATCGTCTTAACATGGTAAAATAAGGAAACATTTTTCCATTTAACATGTTAAAATAAAGATCATGAATACCCCTATTGAGAAATTGGATAAAAATAAACAAAAGTCAAAATAACCTGATAAGAATCACGTTCTTATGTCAACTGAGAAGAAAAACGGGAAGACCAGGTAGAAAAAGGTTAGTTTCCTGAGTGGGGACAGATTACCTATACCATATCTGCACCACTTATCGGTTGTACCTTATACATCCACCTCTCTACCATATTTTAAACTAGTTTTAATGAGTAGTATCCTACAATTTATATGTCTAGATCAATATTCCTCCTGGTTATATTCATTAACAACTTGTCTCCAGTCTATCAACATGGATATTTCCTCATAATGTTATTATTAATATTTTAGTAGTTTTAGTTTTTTATATACTTTTTAAACTTAACAATTGTTTTGAAATGTTTTATATTTTTAATATTCTGTTACTTCTAAAATGTCTGTTATATCTTTTATACTTTTTCTTATTTAGCCCTGATGAAGCCCTGCAAAGTTGGGCGAAACGTTGGTTAACAATGAATAGTTCTTTGTTACTATTTTGAACCTCAATCTAATTTTAAAATACGTGTCCCTCAGATGATTGTAATAGAATACGGAAATTTTTTCTGAGAAAGCTGATATTTAGTTGTTTATTATTAACGGAAACTTGTTTTCACACCTTGTTTTCTTAACCTGTTTTTTTCATTAGGTTTAATTTATATTTTTATATGCATCCAAATATGCAAATTTCTTACATTGCTAGTGCATGTAGGAGGATCATGGGGTCGAAGCAGGATTACAAGCCAGGCAGATAATAACTTATCACACTAGGTGTTGCAATGACTAATTAATCATGCATTAGGGTGTTATGTGGACATGATGATTTATATAAGTTTTCTATGATACGAAAATTTAAAAAAAAAAATTAATTTCAGTGAGATCAGCTTAGCATTTTCCAACTTTCACTAATGAAGAAATTTATGTGGGAAACATGTTGGGCTCGGACTGAGCATTAGAAAACATGAAAATTTATACAGGATACAAGGCTCTTAAAAATCTATAATTACAGTTCAATTTATTACTCTAGTAATTAAACACCTGTAATTCATCTTTTTTTTAATGTATGAGAAAATCCTGTGAAATAGTAACTCAAGTATTTACATTTGAATCACATTCTACAGAAAAGCACCAACTCTCAAATTTGTAGAATATGAGTTAATACTATATTATTGTTCAGATCCACTTCATGTCTTTAAGAAAAGATTCAACCCTCCACCCGCATGATAATACCATCTATCACTGGCTAAGATATCACAGAACTCTAGAAATGTGTAATACTTTAGTATTAGAAAGTTTTAGTGACCGACCATCTTTGCATACAATAGAACCCATTTAATATGATGTTAATAGAATTTCTAAGTTATCAAAATAGTTTTATTTATTTAACTGAAAATAAAATACAATTTAACTTCAAATCAAGTTCCAGTTCTCTCCAGTGTCTTAGATAATTGGAAATTAAAAATAATTGGACTACATTCAAGAGAATGGAACTCTTGAATGTAGTCCAATTATTTTTGATATGAACAATACAATTTTTTTTTACAACATCTGACAGTTCTTTTCAGTTACAGTAATGTTTTTCATTTAATAGGATAGGAATATATTGAATTTTTTATATTTGTATTTACATTCTATTAGGTGACTCTCCATCATAAAACGGATATTTCATTGGGTAAATAACATGATGAACAGCGTAATAATATCGCCTACTCCCTTCCATTTGTGATTAAAGAAATTCCTTCAAGTCCCTCTCTACTTCAACTCTAAGGGTCTTTGTGGGTACCTAGTAGTGATAATCATAATAATAAGTTTTTTTTAATCCCTTAAACTGCCGTTTTCATTAATAACTATTGTTCATAGATTAGGCGGATTACTCTAATAATTTTGTCCATTTCAGAGTTCTCTTTGTAAAGTTTGTTAAACAGTTTTAAATTTGAGGTTTCTTTCTTTCTGATACTTTAGATATTAAAAGTATTTTGACTCTTATTAAAACGCCTCTATCAAATCCTTGACTCATATCATGTTATTCCTTACCACCAATTTGGATTTAGAACATCTCATTGTACCATATAACAGAGTCATCGAGTGGTTGATGTCATATCTTCCACATTGGAGCGCGGTATGTACTGCACGGGAGTCTTCCTCGATGTTGAACAAGCTTTTGATCGAGTCTGGATGCCAGAGGTCTGCTCTATAAACTTCGTCAATTCCTAACCCCTACATATTTCCTTATAATCCGCTCCTATCTCACTGATAGAACCTTTAAAGTAAATTATAACCTAGCCTACTCATCTCTCTTTTCTCATTCCGCCGGTGTTCCTCAAGTATCTTAGGTCCCATTCTTTATACGGTTTATACAGCTAACATCTCAACCCACCCTAACACAGTCATAACAACATACGCTGATGACACATGTATACTGTCTGTAAATAACGACCCAACTAATCCATCACAAACACTACAGACAAACATAACGTCTATTGAAGAATGGTGTCAAAACTGGAGAATCAAAATAAATCCGGACAAATCCCATCAGATCACCTTTACTCTCCGTTGGAAACCTCTACCCTCCTGTCCTACAGTATCCTTTCTAAATACTCCACTAACGCTTGTTGAACAGATTCGATACTTAGGACTCCATCTTGACAAGATACTCACTTGGAATCCACACACAAGACTAAAACAAGAAACTGCTCGTAGATTCCGATTGCTACAACACTTACTTGACAAACGCTCTAAACTTCCCATTCACTACAAAAAATTAGTATACACTACGATAATCAGACCAATTTGGACATATGGAATTGAGCTCTGGGGCTCTACCACACCATCAAATTCCTCCCGCATCCAATCCTTACAATCCAAAATCCTACGTAAAATCCTTGATGCTCCTTATTACGTTACAAATAAACTTATTCACAAAGACCTTAACATCCCATTCGTTGCAGATTTGGCCCAAAATAGATATGCGTCTTTTCATTCTAAACTCCTTAACCATCCTAACCCATTAATTCTTAATCCTTCATCCTTAACAATGCCCAATAATCCTCCGAGGCGTCTGAAAAGAAGATGGCCACGGGACCTTGTAATTTAAATTAATGTTTGAAGTACCACCAAGGGTGGTTCCTTCCCAAGATTTTCAAGTGTATATGAAACATATAACATATTTACTTATTGTATCATTTTGTACAGTTGTAAATTACATTAAATAAATTTAAAAAAAAGTATTTTGAAGAAGTATTGAACATTTATAATTGCGTTTTTACAGGTTTGGCACGCTGATCGTTGCAGCTCAAGAAGCAGGCGGATATGAATCAACTTGGTAAGTCCAATTCTTAACCTTATTATTATTATTTTAGAATTTCAAACTTTCTTGGCTGTTGCCAGAAATATCTACCAACCAGGATGAAGGTTTAGTCTTAAATTTTAAACCATATTTATAAACTTTCGATCGATAGTAGCTGTACTGAGGAGAATTGCCATCTTCCCTTCTTTTTCAAGCAGCTCAAATTCTCATTTGAGTAGATAGTATCATCTGAGATGGGGCCATTACAAGATATTACCACCGATTATACTTTTATATGCTCCTGTCTATAAAATTGCCGAATTTCTTACCATAATTTTTTTTTTAAATCTTTTTCGATATCGTTTTACTGATACTTTCGTGGGTTAGAATATTATTATTTATTGTCATTATTATAGAACATTCTTTAGATGTAATAATTATTGGAGGTAGTCAAACTAGATTGTGGCGTTTAAGTTGTGTATTTTCTCGTTCTTCATTCTATCTTACTTGTAATCTCCATTATCCATTCATTTAAAAACGTGGATCGTAAAAAGTTACTTCAAACATATTTTGATATGTGGAATTATGGAAGATTCCTTATGCTTTTATGTGAAGAGACCCATCATATTTTTCTACCACTTTCTTGTAGCTTGTTCATGATCTGAATTTATCGATAACTTTAATTGGTGGTCCATACTTGTTTTTATTTTCTTACCTATAATAGGAAAATTACTAATTACTAGATAGGTAATAAAATATAAAAGACTAAGCTGTTTGTGTTAATTTTACTTCAACTTTACCTGTAGAAAAAAAATCCTGTCGATGTACTTTTTGTTGTTATCCCCTATAACAGATAGAATCATTAAAAAAGGAAGACAGTCTATATAATATATATACTTATGGGTCGATATTTAGTATTTTTACTGGAGTAGAGCTTTATTCTTAGGAATACTTATAAAAGTTTTTATGGTCCGTACTGTGTTAAATATGTGACACATTTGAGATGCTGGAGCACACTTAATTTTTCCTGTCGGTAAAAAACATACTTCTGGTCTAATTTTAAACCAATAAATATTTTTCCTTTTACAATGCACTTGATAACTTAGCACAAGAAATCAAGTATGTTGCTTGCAAGGCATGAGAGAGAATGAGTAAAGAGAGTAATACCCAGCATGTAAAAATAATGTTGCTAACGCACCATAGTAATTTGATCATTGTTCCCAAATTAAAACTGCTAAATTATTTTATCATACTTTGCAATTAATAATTAGTTAGGCAGTTCGCGGTTACCACTACCATCTATAAACAGACGTACAGCTATCTGGGCTGTTCTAAGCTAACTCATATAATAATCGAAGAACGACCCTAAAGTTGAAGTTGTGTTAGAAGCTAAATTTTATTTTTCTTATCTATTGTAACTGGTACAAAATTGTCTATCTATATTAGTGTCCTTGTGACATTAAATATAATTGGTCATCTAAAATTGAGATGAAATAAAAATAAAAGTGGTTCCTTTTACCTTGATGAGACATCATTTAACATTAAAAGAAAGGCTTTGGTTTAAAGAAAAAATAAATAAAATAAAATGCGACCATACAAAAACTGGTACAAGGTAAAGACAAAATGAGATAGGAGTGCCACCTGACCGTTTGATTGATTGTCTCAGTGGCAGCTCTATATATAATGGATGCCGCATCTTCCTCTTCGTCTTCATTTATTATATTTTTTTATCGCTTCGAAAATAAAATAATTTGCCACCAGCATTGTCCCTTTTGCATATCGGCTCTTCGCCATAACGTTTAACAAGGCCTAGTTACTTTCTAGATGTTTTAGAATAAATTCGAATAAAGCACTAATCGTTGAAAAATTAATTAACCTTCAAGTTGTGATTTTCAGGCACAAATGGTGAGGTAGGGGTATAACGGTTCCCGATCTTTTTCAATTAAAAATTAATTAATGTTGTTAGTGTTTTATTACCCCATATGTTCACTCACTTTCCATTGTGTATACCAAAAAGGTTTTATATAAATATAAAAGGTTTTAGGTACAAAAAAAATTTATGTCTGAAATGCACATATTTTACATCAGTCAGTATAACTTTCTCATAGTATTATATCTTTTTTTTCCTAATTTCTTTTAGAAATCTATTATATATTGGGCAGCAAGACATCGAATGGTCGAACAACCGGCGACTTCGGTATAAGAAAATAAAAATATCTTTTGTGAAAATTTCATTTTATGGTAATTTTCATTTTTGTTTATTTCTATTGGGTAAACAATTTTCTATATCTCAAGAGAATTGCTGTTTGAGAACAAAATCTAGGGGGGAGAGCCGTTGTCGAAATTTAGGTGGGTTAAGGAAAATATATTTGTGCATGCGTAAACGAAAGTAGAAGATATCATTTGATAAAATTATATTACATTATTTTTAACCTAATCTCCAACTCTCCTCAAAATTTGGGACAAATGGGACTACCCTGATCAGAGAAAAATTTGATGAGGTATGTGTATTCTGAAACAATGAAGTCTGATAAAATCAGTAAAGGACCAACTAGATATTAACCCTCAAAATCTTGAAAATAGTGTCAAAATCGGATAAACGGTGTCATCAAGTATGCCCGAATATAAATTTAACTGAAGAAAAGTAGGCAGGGGACCAATTTTATTGTCCTTGATGCCTAAAATGCTCGTAAAAAGTTTCAATTCTGAGGACATTTTTTTTCATTTCCTGAATAAACATATAGGATTTGAGAGTTAGATCATAGTGAGAAAGAAAAACCTTATATTTACCGAAACAGAGAATAAAGCTAATATACAAATATATAAATTATACTGAAAGTACGCATATTTTATCTCAGCAGTTTTTCATGACAGAAATGAAACGCTTACCAGGAAAATTTTTCGCTTAGTTCCGAATATGAATATTTTTGGTCCTTCGATTATGGCCCTCGTATTTATGGTCCTTCGACGAATATAACATATCTTCTTCACTTTGGACCGATGTTAGTTTCATTCATCGGTTTTCCTATTATGCTTCAAGTTTTGAATCCAAGTTCACTACCTTTGGCCTCCATTCTTCTCAACAGATATTTTCCTTGAGTCATTATAAATCAACAAAAAAGTTATTAACACATAAGGACATAAGCCTTATGGATGAACAGTATAGTTAAATAAACCACTTTGCAAAAACTGCAAATTTTCTATTAAACATTTTAAGACTGGTAACAAAATTAAGACAGACAATGAAAGAACAGATTCGGAGTTGTTTTTCGCACTGCACCATGCAAGGTCGTTTTCTAATGATTAAGCCTGGACAGCATTCCGAAAATCCTACACACAAGAGCTACATATGGCTGCCTCGTGTTCCTAGGATGATGAAACATATTGTGATTCGGATTATCCAACGTTGCGTTATATATATCCTCTCTTATTCGTAAGTTAGTAAGTTGAACTCACACATAGGATTAAATCAATTTCCATAACTTTTAATAATTCTAATAAAAAAAGTTACATTCTAGCTATTTTTTTAGACAGGGAAGTGTAAACTGGAGGCTATTCAAAGATAAATTATAAAATTTCTATATATAATTATCAACATACATAATTGAATCTAATATTTTTTTATACATGATGATTAAGATTTTTACGCTGAGTTCATCGAGTCTATCAATGAATTCATTTACTTAACTTTAACATTTAACTTAACCCACAAATGTGTTAAAACATACAGCTCTACGAAACTCGAAATGTTGAATTTTTGTTTGTTTTTCCTGGAAATGCACCTTGCACGACTTTTAGTCTCATAGATATAGTGTTTCTTTGGAATGAAAATTTAAACATTTTATTGCTATGAATCTTCGTTTTCACATAATCCTGTTTGGTATTTGAACCCCATGTAGGTTTGTATAAAAAAAAAAAAAAAATACATAATAAAATCGTGAAGAGTTTTAATTCTTTTTATGTTCATAATTGAAACTTTTTTTTTTCTTACCCTCCATTGAAAAAAATAAGTAATAATGATTAATTACAAAAAATGTCAGTTAAAAATGCTTCCTTATTCTACCCATGGGTATTTTAAAGGCTATAGCGAGTATACACTGAATGTGCAGATTCGATGGCCCCATACTGTACAAAAAAAATACAAAAGTAATTATGAGAAATGTTTCAAACACATGATGTAGGAAAGAACCACCCAATGGTGGTACTTCAAACATTAATTTACATTAGAAGGTCCCGTAACCATCTTCTTTTCAGACGCCTCTTAGGATTCATATATATAATGTTTTAGGATCCCTTCCTCCCCGTCTTCTCGGAAGATAAGCATCGCGTGAGAGGCCAAATAAGATATTTTAATTATAAAAGATAAATCTAAGTTATGTTTTGAGTTTAGCGAAACTCCATATATTTGGATGTTGTTGGAAGAAGGTACACGTGATCTTATTTTCTTGACAAATCGCCTCGGCTCTTGATAAATGCCGTAGGAGTCAGAACATAAATTATTTTGTAGATACGAAGTTACTAGGTCTAGCGGAGGACTTTCTATTCATCTTTTTAAGTGGAAAATATGCAAATAGGCTCTATCAGCAATCAATCACTAGAAGAGAATTAGTTCGGAGTTTTGCTGATGTCTCTCCTTACCAATCTTACTTATATGTGTGTACAAATATTTTAGTAGGTTTTGTACAGTACCGGTACAGACATACTTCTGCCTCGTAACGGTTTTCAGAAGGTTATTGTAATTTTTATCCTAACGGACCTAAGGCTTAGAGACCGTTTTACAAGCATTGAACTTTTGTTTAGCTGGATTGATGAATAATATTATTATGATTTAAACCGCATCTTCATGATTTTTAATGGATTTTTCCAATTATATACATATATATATTGATAACTTTTTTCTTGCCTGTTAAACATATATATTGTTGTGGATCTTAAGGAACAGTTTTTATTTCATTGAATTTCGATTCGTAGATATGATTAATCTAATTTTTTTAAATATTGTGTTAATTAATTGATAAAATTTCGTTAATTGTAAAAAATATATATATTTATTTATATACGGTCTGATAGAATACCATATTAGCTGATGGAATGTATACATATCTACATAAATAGAATACATCAATAAAGCCTGTATTAAAGCATCAGGTGGTGTTTATTGCGTTATGCTTTTCTTTGTTCTCATCCGTTATAAGTTATATAAATATGCATACATTCATAAAAATTATACCACTTGTTTATTTAATTATGCAAAAACTGTACGGAGGTGATACTCGAAAAATGTTCACTATAATTTGTATTTGCTTAGTTTTAGTTGTCTTTCTTGTTTTGATATTAAATA
>NW_027112640.1:2012552-2013819 GCF_000696795.3 Halyomorpha halys | reverse complement strand
AGATATGTAAGGAATATTATAGCTTTGGGAGGAAGTTGGCGAAGGATTTTATAATAAGTAATAAATTGTATAAACATCATGTAACCTTACGGGTTTTTAAATCCATTTATTATTTTTTATTTAAAACCTCTTTTTATCTATTAGCAGAACGAAGATAATATTTAATAATAATTTATTACTTATTAAATATTCCAATATGTAATTGATAAGTAAATCTAAGACAACCCACAGAAATAAAAATATGGTAACATTTTGAAATTAAAATTATTTAAGAATTATCCATTGAATTTTAACTGGATTAAATGAATCAGATCTTTGAGTGTTTAAAATTTGAATGCTAAGGTATTAAAAATGTTTATAATTCAAAGACAGCTTGCTCAGATGGTCTAACACTCATAAGTGCATCTCAATTTGATTGATGGATCACCGATCATCTTAACTAATTCAAATAAAGTCTTCGACCAGAAAGTTCATTGCATACAATGAATTGATCTTGACCGAAAATGCCATCTCTTAATCAAGATCAAACATACTGCTAGTTACAACGATTTTTGTCACAGAATAAATTAAGGATATTCTAATTATTGCCAGAAATTATTTCACAAGTGAGTTAATAAACCAACCGTCCTAGACTTCTCAGATCAAATAATATATTTTTATTGAATGTTCATGTTTTCAATCAAAAACCATTAAAGAAGTAATTGTATTTATATTTAATCATCTATGTATAAAATAACCTCTAAAAAATACTGCTTTACTTTTTTACAGTTTATTTATTTATCTAAAAATATCAGAGAGATGAAAGTTATTAGTAAAATAACACTATCTAGCGTTATTTGAAATAGCAAACTAAGTACTAAATTTTTAATTTAATATGTTTAAATGAATTTTCTCAGATTAACGTACTGAATACAAATCAGTAATTTTACCACTAGAAATAAGCTAGAAAGAATAAAAACATTGCCTATGCTTTATATTAATTACAGGATTACGGGTTTTCTATTTTATAGCTTCTTAAATACTAAATTAAAAATTACCATTGACTGTTTAAGCTATTATGCTGTTATTAGTTAAATATGACTGAAATGTAATACTAATTTTATGTTGACATAAAAAATCAAAAAGAATAGTAATAATATATTTTTTTAACAGCGAAAATATTTATTAAATTAACGTGTAGCCTAACATTACATAAATTTTTGAATGATTTAGAAGTAGTTACATATTTGTAATTTATTGTTTAATAATCAGTTAAATTTAAAAAAAA
>NW_027112640.1:2010882-2012447 GCF_000696795.3 Halyomorpha halys | reverse complement strand
ATGTTTTATTTTTTTTTATCTCAATAAGAATTTTTGGATTTCCATATTTATTTAAAACCAGATAAAAAAATATCCGAATTTATATACATATCACATAATTTAACCTCTTTATTAAATAGTCTTTAAATAGAGAATGATTACTGACCGAATGAGATTTTTATTTACCATAATTTTTATTTATTTTTTTTTAATTTAAGCAAATAGAAAAAAAAAGAAGATAATTCGTACTTAATTAAATTGAGTTCCATATGTTCTTGATTATTTTTTCTGACACTATCAATTTTTAGATTGTTTAAAAAAAAAATTACTGTTGGGCCGCATAATACTTTTATGATTTTATATTATTTGAATCTTCAAAACCATTATATGAGTATTATTCAGTTAAACAACAAAAGTACCGTCATAAAGGTTTTTTAATTATAATAGATACTGATATATTGATGATTTTTTTTTATTATCTTTTTGAAATCAGTCCTTAGTCGAGGAAGTAAAATGATTTGGATACGGTAATTATTCGAACTCAATAAAATCTATTCCTACAAAAACCCTCCGGCTGATGGTATCAATCCATTAATCTCTCACGTATTTCAAAAGAAAATGGCTACACACGAATTATTGAGAATGCTTTTATATGTAAGAACGTAAAAGAAGAGTTCTCTAAACTCTATAATATTAATCAACATGCGAAAGTCAAAACTTATTTAACTGCTATATTTGAATTTTATATTAATCCAGATTTGCAGTTTTTCTATCACTTGTTAATGTACCTTCTGTACATATCTGAATTAGTTTTTTTAATAATTATTATTAATGTTCACGTACAGATAAATTCTGCAATATATACGCCAAAGCTGTTGTTAATTGAGCTAGTAAATTTATGAAATATTGCGTAAAAGAAACGAAGCGGCCATTGACGAAGGCGTACCCCTCCATTGGCTGCAGCTCTCCCACACTTGGCCAATCCCACTAGACCAGCTCATCTTTAGTTCACTTATTATAATAATTTATTCAAAATATGATCTCATGAATACATCCCTCTCCACGTACAGTGCACACATACTTAATGCGTTTCCACACCGGCCCCATGGGAAGATCAAACGTACTGTACCGGTGCTTGGGGCCATTTGGGAACCGACACCTTGGGTCTATTGGGACAGGGAGTCACTCGGTGTTGTAATCCGTGGTGCAACTCCTACACCTTCTGCCACTGTAGTCATCTTATTTTTCGGATTACGGAATCCCAGTGTACATTAATAGTCCATTTGGGTACATCTTAGATAATATGAAAGTATTGTTCTTGTCATTCCTGGTTATCCTCCCACCTTGTTATTAGCATAATAAAATAGAGGAGGTGGTAATAGGGTAACACAGATTGTTTTTAAGTGGATATAGCTCTCCTGATGTTACAATGTACATTTATGATCTGGGTTGATTTATAAACTGTGTTAAATATATCGAGTTCATTTTTTTTAGTTCTGTAGGTACCAAAGATATCGATTGCTGTTGAAATAAAATTTGAGTTGTAGAATTTTTGTGAAAGTAATGTAGACTACTACTATCTAAAT
>NW_027112640.1:1996632-2005317 GCF_000696795.3 Halyomorpha halys | reverse complement strand
TCTTTTTCCTTCTTCTCTTTTTTGACATTGTGCTTTCGCCAATACTTAACTTATATATAATATATATATGTATGTATATTGATAAAACACAAAGAAAAGTTTAGAGTAGAGAATTATTTTCTTGTAATAAATAACGTTTTTAATAAATTACAATGTTGTTTATTTTGCCATCATACATATTTCCCGATTAAAAATAACATTTGAAATAATATAAACAATGCATATCTGAATTATTATTGTAGGAATATTTGAATTAATGTCATAATAAATTTTAGAAGAGGATCTCTATATAACCATTATCTTTGGTATGGAAAATTGCTGTTACTACGAGTCTGGGTGAGAAGAAACCAAAGTGTTGTCCTACGGTTAGTGCAAGGAAATTATTTCTTAACAATCAGACTCTATAAAAACCTAGCTACCTATACTAAACAGTTTATGATAATAAATGCAACTTATCTTACATTTTATGATAATTAATGCAAATTATTTCACAAAAATGTTTGTAAAACTAGAAACCAATTTCAATAGCTTCTTGACTCAACAGCTTCTTGGAAAATGGAAATTTATTGGTGAAAACATTTTTCTAGAACAACTAAGATCTATCTCAAATATGTTGGGAGATGTATCTTCGAACTGTTAATTAATTTTCATATTCGAAATAACAACCGTCTCTGCTTCAAGGGAAGGACTTCTATTTTGAATAAATAATATCTATGGCTTACACAAATTAAAATTTACACATTTAAATATCATTTACGAATAATTCCGGTATGTATTACATAATTGTCAAAAAGTGAACTCCAACTTAATAAAAAGTCTTTTTACTCGTAAATATTTTTTATTTAAAAAATGCACCCTCAATGAGATAAGGGCAATAAAGAAGTTCTTCTCTAACCAATTCTGGGTTAAATATAATTTAATAAACACATATTAAACAATTTTACATCAATATTATTGCATTCTACGATTTCACAGATATGTTTAAAATCAGAAAACATTCTGTACTTTTAGTTGCGTTTAGACTTAAACTTAGTTCTATACTGAGAGAAGTAACACAAAGCTAGTTTACTCCCAGGCTAAAAATTAAATATTTTTTAGTCTTGGAAGAATAAAGGTAAAATAAGTTTGTCTTTATTGTTTCTTTGACCTGCAAACCGGTCCTTAGTATTGCAAAAACAAGTGTTATCTGTAGTTGATATTCATCTCAGATGGAAACTTGGATTCAACTGCTCTTGCTATATTTTACAATGATAATCTCATGTAACCTTAAGTTTATAATTTTTTACAAAATAAAAATGAAAAAAATCATAGTTCATAATTAATGTAGGGGAGTTCATTAGATAACAAATAAGCACCTATGTAAAACTTTGTCACTTTCTCGACCTGTGCAGTAACATGTAAAAATAAATATAATTCTGAATAAGTGAATGGTAATAAACGAAATGGCTTTTATTGGATACTTCATTATAGCATAAAGATTATTATTATTTAAAAAAAAGGAATAAAAAATACAATCTGATTCCATAAAAATATACATTAGTTGAGTAAAAAACAGACAATGAAAATATATTACCTATCTTGGAAAAAGAAAAGAAATATATATATATATAATCAAGTTTAACTACGAATTTAAAGAGAAAAAAATATCACTTATATGAGTGATCTATTTATGTTAAAACCCACTTTTGGGTTATCCAAAAACCAAGGATAATATTTAGTTAATTCATGTGTTATATGATGCTTATGCTGGCCTTAGATCTTACTATAAAGATTTTTTATCCATAAAACCTACCGGTAAAAAAAAATACTGATATTAATCCTGAACATTTTTAGTTGAGATTGAAAATGTATTTTTTTCCTATACCAATAATTTTAATTGTTAATTTTTTATTTGGCGATTGACAATAAGGCTAATGAATCTCAGAATATCCGGAACAAACAGTTTCTTACTTGTTTACTTTATCAATTTTCCGATCAACAAATTGTTCTTCGTGGCAGCCCTACCTTCGTTTCCCATGAGAATCATCAATAGCTACAACTTGTGAATTATCTCTTCCTACTTGTAAAGGGGAATTTGCATGACCTTATTGACAGCATAATGGATTCTGTTGTTGAGAATACAATGGGTGCAGCTAGAAAATTGATAAGAGCAATTTGCAATGTCTTCTTTATCAGCTGCATATCTTAAATAAAACCAATAGTAGGGTTCTCGAGTCACAAATCTCAAAGAGACACTTAAAAATACCTACTTTCTGATAAAATCTATAACTATAAGAAAAGTAAAATTTACGTATATTCTTAAAAGAACTTTTATTTCAGTATCTTTTATAATTAATAAAAAGTTAAAAGAATGGTAAACATGTTCTGTTCAGTACAAACTTCTTTATGTTCAATATTTAAAGTTATTACATAGAAAATAGTCGGAAATCTTAATTATTGATTCCTAGAATAATTAAACAGTTTAATGAATTCCGAACTTGCAAGTATTTTCGATTTTATCTTCTCTCTTAGTGTATATAGTGGTGAGAAACCTATATATTCTTTCCTCGACATCATTAATCACCAAAGCGGAAATTAGTGAGGTTTGTACATTTCCAAACTATCTGATAACAGGATCATTAAAAGTAATAGAAGAAATAAATTGTACGTACCTGATATGTAGTTAGTGATATTGGTGTATATCATATACATATATAGTAAATGCTGTTATTAAAGTGTCATCAAGCTTGAATTTCAATTTTACAAAACATATTCATAAATTTAATATGTATATAATATAAAATTTTATAAATATTAAACAAAATATTTTTTTAATATTATAATCGATTCTAGATACCACAAAAATGATCCTATACAGTTGAAAATAACATTTCTTTTATGTTTAAATAAAATAAGTTTTATCCTATTTAAGTCTCTAAACAATCTTTATTTCTTTATAAGTCCAACGTTTCCATCCTCAAGGACAATCTTAAATTTAAATATTATAACCACATCAATTTTAAAGACTTTTTGCAGGCTATTGTGCTCAGGTCAATAATTTCTGTCAAAATCACTCTAGTTTGTCAAATATTCACAATAAATTTACACCATTATACTTTATCACAAAAATTACAGTTACAAATACTGTTGTGATAAAGTATAATAGTGTAAATATATTGTGATTAAAAGCTTTAATGTCATTGTGGGGAATTGACAAAGTAGGGCGATTTTGACTAAAATTATTGACCTGGGCTGAATAGCCTTCAAAAAGGTTTTAAAGTTGATGTTGTAATATTTATATTAAAGATTGTCCTTGAGGATGGCTGAAACGTTCGAAGAAATAAAGATTGTTATAAGACGTAAATTGGATAAAGTTTAATTTATTAAACAATAATAACCGGTTTCAAGAAAGGGAAAATATTATATATAAAAGATTTCCTTTATTGGTTAGTTTAAGTTGTCTGCTGATTAAAGGGTTAGTTAGCCTAGGATTAATCTTGATCTGATTTATTCTTGAACTTAATTACTCCGAGACTAGAAAAATGTATTGAGTATTTATGGATTGAGTAAATTGGTTTTTTAAGTTCAATTATTTCCGCGGATTAAGTAATCCTGAGGTCAGTTGTTCAATTGTTGGCTACTCTCCTTTGGTTAGGTCTACAACTATACAGTTATAATAAATAAAAATATTAATAGTTTTTAATAATGAACTTTGTTTTGTTTAATTCTTGTCTTAGTTTGTTTCTGGCAATAGCTAGAGTAAAAGGACAACTCATAATTGATTTTGTTTTTTAGTTTATGTAGTTCAAATGAAATGCAATAAAAAAAAATCTAAACAAATTGACCCGCTGTTCGATTTTACCTTTACTCCAATAGAGTTGTTCACAAAATGTCCCACGATTCTCCTTCCCCCCCCCCCCATCATTCAAAGTTGATACGACCTTTAAGACTAAAACAGATTTCAAGTGTACGCAGGCTTCCAGAAACGTATTCTTTATTTTACATCCAACGAAACGCTATTAGAAATCCAATTTACCATGGATTAGGCAAGAGTATAACAGTAGTGAAACGTTTGGATTTTTTAAAAATACTTTTAGAAGATCACCTTATGGAAAACGATTTTCCTACTATCAGAATCCACTAAGAACTGTTTGAGGTCTTGGATCATGGGCAAAAGCTTTGCCTTAACAAGTTGTGAGTAGCATATTGTTTCGCCATGCCCTGGAATAAAAATATTCGAAATTTGGCGTGGGAAGTTGGAAGAATTCGGATGTTGTGAAAGCAGAAGCCCACACCTGGTCCCAGTTCCATTCATTCATTGAGGCACAAATTACACACACAGCCCTGACAAGGCGGTATTGGGTCGGAGTGGTAGAAGAATCTCGTCATTAGGGTTACAGGTCGATCAATGAGCTGTTGTAGGTGTATCCCTGCGTGTTCCTTTTTTGGTGAAAGGCCATAAGTGTCGTAAATAATCTGAGACAGATTGTGATTATGCCATTCCTCGCCGCTTTACATATCCTGTAAACAGAGAAGTTGGTCGTTGAAACTCGTTAGTGGTTCGTATGTTTGCAAGTTTCTAGACCTGATCAAGTTTGATACCGAATAACACCCTTTTATCCTTCCGATTTAGTGGAAAACTAAATCTGCAAGATGAGGCCTAACACAGTCGTCCCAGTACACAACCTTCGGGCACCAAGCAGTCGGTTCAGTATTGATGAACTTTCTCGTGACTCGCTCATTACTAGGTTCATTTATTATGACCATATAAATGGCCTTTAATGAGTTATTTTTTTCTATTATTTTTACCAAAGCGATTTATTTTTTCTTATCAGAACATATCTATGTGTTCAGACATGTTTGTACGTAAATATGTTTATATATTTTCAGAAGCCAAACATATTATGTCGTTTATTATCATTATAGTTTAAATTCTTATTCCCTGTCTTGATCAGAAATATTCCAGAAGACAACGATGTTATTCAACGAACAACCATTTGTATGCTCTAGAATCCACTATTCGTGACATAAGTAGTGATGATTCCGAATATTGTTTATTGTGCAATATATTTCGAAACCGAACCAAAAAAAATTAGCGAATTAATGCAAAAGGTCGGATAGTAAAAATTTTGTCATGTCTTGTTTAGGTTCGTATAATTGATATTACCAGTACAAATTTTCGATTTAATCGGAAATTTTTTTATTCAAGATAACCCCTTAAATGTTTTTCTTAATTTTTCATTCCACGCTCAATATCTTGGAAACTACCCAGAGCAAAACATTGAGCATGTTTGAAACTACAGCAATTTTGAAATCATTAAGGACTATGTACGTTTAATAGTACCTGTGATAAATTTTTTTCTTTTTAGAAAAATAAGAAATTACTATATTGTGACTTTATTTCGGTAAATATAATGGAAACTAATATAAAATCATTTAAACAAGCTTTATTTTGAGTATTTTCTTACAGACGTCTCTATAACTATTAGTTCTTGAGATTTTAAACGTTTCTCAAAATGTCTCGTGTTCGAAAAATGCAGCACAATGTCAAAATCTTATAAATATACAATGTATATATTTCTTAATTACATGATATGATTATTAATATTTGATTATCAAGCTAATAAAATATTTTTGATATCAGGGATTTTTATCATTGTTTAAAAAAAAACAGCTTAAAAATATTTTTAAAAGATTTTTAAGTAGTGCAAATATCGAATATGAGTCACATGGAGAGAAGTTTGATTTTTCAAGGAGAAGCCTTTAGTAGTACTCAAAATGAAGCTTTTAAATTCACTTTAAAGTAAATTTTAATGATCTTCGTAGGACTAAACTTTACTACTAAATAATTAACCTTTTTTTTATCATGGGTTTCCGGAATATAACTAGTCGATGTAAATGTGAGTCATTTGAATCCACCACCTGGGGAATCAATTCTTATTAGAATGTGGATTACAATAACTTTTATTCAATAAATTACTTGTCCAGACTTTGGTCTGAATACGATCCGAAGAAATGAGACACTATTGTGAAATATATGATTCTGATTACGACATGGGGGTTCCTCGAATTCCTCGATAGCCCATTCTTTGATTTCCCTGTAGGAGTAATGAAGGTGTTCTACTTACAGTTACAACTAAACACGCTGTAGGACATGTTACACAGCCTAGCGTCACCCGACCAAGTTTGGTGGGAAAGTAGCCAGGTTTCCCTATTTGTACATGTATTCCACACTTCTCCTTTATCTCTTCCAACGGACGTTCCTTTGAGAGTGTCGGCCGCAATAGAGAATCCAATGAGCTCTTTGAATGTAGCTTGAATGCTGGCTTAATTGAAACTCAATCATTCATCAAGAATTGTCGGTGAGAAGTACTTTTTTCTAGAAAGTAATAAAATAGTGGCTTTAATAGTAATGTAAAGTACAATTACTTTAATTTACTCAAAAAGCATTTGATGAGGGGGTGCGGTCGTATAAGAAACACGATACGTGTAAACTTATTTTTAATTTATGCTAACGTTCAGCCTGTTGATGGCCTTTATCAAGGCTAAAACAAAAATATCCGTTTATGACTAAGATACAAACACTATAAAAAGAAAAAAACACGATAACAAACATCCTAGAAATTATTAATACCTATCACTGGTCCGGAAGAACAGTAGTGCAACTGTAAACTTTGTGAAATTGACTTCATTGTTTTGGAAGGCTCCAAAATACATTTACTAGATGTTTCTAAGCCGACATAATAGTAATCTGAAATTCTCCAAGGGACGAAATTCGTAAGTACAATTATAACGATTTACAAACACCTAGTTATCCATTTTTGAGCCTATTACCGCAATAAAGCCGATTTCTCAAATATTTTTTCTGTTGCGTCGTTGTTCATCCGGAGCAATGATATGATTTAATAAAAAAATAAAATAAATGAAAGAATAGGATATAGGAGAAAAAAAAGAAATAAAAAAATATGGTGTATATTCTATGAAATTATCTTATTTCAGATTGGTTGATCTCTTGTTTCGCTTAGCCCTAATTAAGGCCTGTAATTTAAGCCTAGCCTTCGGTGCAAAACAATATATGATAATGCATATTTAGGTGCCATTCTTTTCTAGGCACCTTCAACAAAACGTTAACCATTATGTGTTTTCTATTAATTTGCAAGGGGGCTGATGATCTAATATTTTTTTTTATTTTTAAAGCAACGATCAAATTAACAATGTAAATAAATTATTATTTTTTTAATTTTCTAGGAACTATTGTTAACATTTGATTTTTTTTTCGTTCTTATTTTTTCTTTATTTATGTTACGAATGAACAGTTAAAACACAAATACTTCTTGCCCCTGATTATGGCACATTTTATATTGCTCTTAAAAAAAAAAAGAAATACTAATAGAAAAAATGAATCAAATAGATCGGTTATGCTTTAATCTATTCATTAGTAAAGTAACTTTGTTTAATTATGAAAACTATTAATAACATTTCAACACTTTAGAAGGATATTATCCAACATTTTTTCATGAAAGTTTGTTTTAATATAATTTTATGGTTTTTGTTTGTTAAAAAAAACTACACATTATTTACGTCCTAGTGGGGGAGGAAGTATAACGATAGGTCATAACTTCTTTTCTCTTCAGTTCTCATTTAATTTATTCGATATCCCTGAACTCAAAGAAAGGAAATATAAATAATTTAAAAAAAAAAAAATAAGAGAGATTTAAAACTAAAGTCTATAGGAAACAACCATGGAGCCTACATATCAAACATAATGGACATCATTAAATATAAGACTGAAACTAATGTACCGATTATTGAGACAAGTTTTCAAATTAAAACAAGACAAAAATTTACAACTTAATCTAACATAACCAATTAATAATATATGGAACTGCTCAATTGTCTAATATAAAACAAGAACTAAAAGAAAAAAAATTTGGTTGATCGATCTACTTAAATAAACTCATTCGGAATGAGCGTACCTCTGGTTTCTGTTTTTCCCCATGTCTTACATCCTAATTTCTCAGTTTATTACTCATGATCACTTCTGCCATCTGTTAATTATTGTGTAATTAACCGGTGTAATTATAAAAAGAAATACTACAATCATTTCTCTTTACAACCCTTCTGTTGTAAAAAGTACTGGAATAGTTTACAGTGAAACTCTATTGATATATCAAGTAATAAAAATTGTTACCACATTATGAAAAACATTTTATACTTTGGCCTGGATGAGTACTAAAATACAAATTTTACATTTAAAATTTTTTTAGGTTAATGACTTCCATTTTGAATGAAATATTTATTAATTATTCATAACATTATTCAACGTTTCGGGACCACTGTCCCATATTCATGCACTTAAAAACCTCATGATTTCATATGGGAAACCATGTCAACCATTTGTGTATCTTCACTTCTCCTTAGCACAGCCAACCAGAATTAATAAATATTTCATTCAAAATGGAAGTCATTAACGTCAAAAAATTTTAAATGAATTGACTCACCTGACTTCCTATAGAGTAATCCAGATTAGACGAATTTTACATTTTAAACGGAATGATTTAAAAAGTATATCTTTTTATGAACTATTCTGCATTTCGCAGAATACAAATCAAGTGAAAGTTATATTTTATTTTATTTTTAAAACAATTTTGATCCTTTTCCTCTCACTTTATTCTTTTTTAACATCCGACGTTTCGGCCTCTCAGG
>NW_027112640.1:1970126-1996481 GCF_000696795.3 Halyomorpha halys | reverse complement strand
ATGTTAAAAAAGAATAAAGTGAGAGAAAAAGGATCAAAATTGTTTTAAAAAGAAACTAAACCACTCTCAAACAACTATATTAATAAAAAAAAAAAAAAGTTATATTTTATTTTTAAAATATTGTCCAAACTGGAGGATTAAAATAAATTCCAATAAATCCCACCAAATCACATTTACCCTTCGTCGTAAACCTTCGTCTTACCCTACAGTATCTTTTAATAATACCCCACTCATTCCTGTTGGACAGATCCGTTACTTAGGACTAAATCTGGACAAAAGACTGACATGGAATCCTCATACTGAAAAGACAGGAAACTGCTCGTCGATTCCGACAATTACAAAATTTTGCCTAGTAAATTTTCTAATTTACTACATTCTAACTTACTATAAAACGGTCTAAATTGCCAATCCATTACAAAAGACTGATCTACATGACTATTATAAGGCCTATTTGGACATACGGAGTTGAGTTATGGGGCTCCACTAAACCATCTAATTCCTCTCGAATCCAAAATCCTTCGTAAAATCCTTAATTCTCCTCACTTTGTCACAAATCAAGTCATCCATCAGGACCTCAATGTCCCCTATGTTGCCGATTTGGCCAGAACCAGATACCAATCCTTCCATAATAAACTTCCCAACCACCCAAACCAACTCGTTTCTAACCTGGCTTCTACTTCACTACCTAATAATTCTCCTAGACGTCTGAAAAGAAGATGGCCTCGAGATCTTCTCCTTTAGAAATGTTTTTGGAGTTCTATCAATGGGTAGATTCTCCACATGTTTTTATCATGTCATAATATCACTTACAGCGAATTTACTTGATGTGTATATAAGTATACAGTTGTAAATATCAATAAATAAATTATTAAAAAAAAAAAAGAAAAAAATATTATCCATATTTCAATTTTCAATTTCAAATTTTCAAAAGATATTAGACCGTTGTGATCTATTGTCTACTATCTTTCAACCAGTTGTTTGAAGATAGGCATCGTTGCCTATCCTACCTTTTAGACCTTTAGACCTTTTTGCCTATTTTACCTTTTAGACGAGTCTAGGAACACTTTTTTACCTTAATTTCAACCTCTGAAAAATTATTACATTTTGCTTCTTAAAGAAAGTAGAGCCTTGGAACAAAATTAGTGATAATATGATTGAGCCGGATTTGGACTGTATGTAGGGTGTAGCAGATGATCTAGAACGTGGTTACTAGCTAGACTGTATTGCTACTCCATCTTATGAGGTTGGCTACGACAGAACTAGAGATGGATATTCGTTCGTTGGTGGACGCAGTTGGTCGACAACAATGCTCACTCCAAATATATATTTTGATTTTTGTATCGATTAAAAAAAGATAAAAATAAATTTTCCTAATTTATGTGTAGCAAATACTTGGCCAATATAAAGAGATATAACTACTTTTAATTTTCTTAATAACTTTACCTTAAACACTAACCTTATTGATATTCTGGAGTTTGAAATTTAAAGTACATAATTACTATATGGCCCGCAACCTCGTTCAACTTTTTTATTTTAGCCATTGAGGCTTTGTAAGTTGGACAACCCTTCTAGAATTTAAATCATTTTTCTTAAACAATTTCTACGGCGTGACTTCTTGGGAGCAGCAGTGAACTGCTCTTTATGAATTTTCCCACGGCAATAGAGATAGCGACACTTCGATGCTCCTCCATACTCTCTAGCGAATAGGTGGGTACTTTTATCTGGATTTAGTGAAACGGGAAGTTTTAGAATTCTCCAACATCCACTGATTGTCCACTATAAGTCTTTCTTTCACTGCAAGGAAGTATCTCCTCTAATCAGCTGTTTAATCCAACGCCGAGCGGTACGTTGGTAGGACACTTTCACCTTCATTTGGAATTATACCAGGTGTTGCTCCAGCGGCTATAACCTTTTTTTTCTATAGTTTTCAAATAAACCTAATGAGTTTTCCGTAAGAAATCGTCATCTTTATTGTTCGACTGCTCAACTAAGGCTTTATTGAATGGATAAAATCTTTAATAATTAGCTTACTTAATCTTTTAACACATATTTTGCTGAGCATTTATTGTTAGAAGTACTTTATTAATTATACTGTCTGGTGTTTTAACAGGCCGAAAGGTCTTATCAGCTAGAGTAGTAATAAATATGACTCAAAAACAACTTAATTTTCAAATAGCTTTCGAGGACTTCCTTTACCCCTTACTCCTGACTTGGGGAAGAGGATGGTTCTATTTCGGCTTAGTGACCCACAGGCTGCAATGAGTTAAGAATCACTGATCTAAACTTAAAGAATAAATTTGGGTAAAAAACCCCTCCTCTGCTAAGAATTGCACTAAAAGTACTGAAACTCTTTCCATGTTTTCGACCTTTCATGTTCCGTTAGTCTGCTGCAGCTGAAACTTGATCCTGGCATATCTGAGGTGTGTATGGAGGAGAGAACTGGAGCTAACATTTATCCTTGTGAGACACCACAGGTGAGAGGGATAGTCCGCTAGCAGTAATCCGATGCTAACCCGTATCTCCGTAACCGTAACCGAATAAATGAGAATTATAGAGCAAAATGGTGCAGTTGTGGTTTCAGTTTGTTTTTTCCTATATGGTTACTTTGTAAAGCATGGTGACTAAAATTTAAATGTGAAACTGTGTGAAAATTAGTACTTACCAATTCCACAGCTGTTTTTGTAGCTTAAGGTTAGATTTACGGTTCAAGATTAAATAGATTAAAATTTGATTAGAAGAGATGTTTGAACAAGAAGGCAATTTTTCTTTTTAATTTCATTAAAGTATGAACATGAAACTATTCATTGTATCGGACAGTTTTGAAAGATCCAAAGAAGGCTGATTATGAAAATGGAAATTTAAAATTAATATTAAATGACAAAACAAAAGAAATAATGAAAAACAAAATTAATCAATTGCTATATGAGTAACAATTGGAATCAGTTAAAATTAAATGTAGCTACAGAACATATATTAAGTTAAGTTTGCTGTTAGTTAATATTTCTTTTTTTTTGTATTTAACTAACTTCCTCACTTAGACAGGGAAGAAACTACTGCTTTAGAGGACAATGTTATTGAACTTATGGGCTGTTGTGAACAGCTAAAAATTCTAACATCAAACGCATTAATCCCTTTTAATTCTAAGTCCTTCAAACAATAGTCAAGAGTCCTGTACTATGTATCCAACAATGCCCTACATCATGACCTTAATTTCCCATTTGTCTTAGACCTTATTTAACCTAGATTCTACACATTTCATGAGGAACATTCATTATTCTAGTCCCTTAGTTCAATCCCTATACAGCTTCGCCCATCCCTACAATCATCCTCAAACGCCTATTGTAAATAATTATATTGGAGTTCCAAAAAGGACCAAATTTTCTACTCAAGTCCTGATAGAGAAGGGTCTGCACAGGCTTTTAATATAAGAGAGAAGTGCCGAAATCTCCAGGAGTCCTGCTTTTTCCTAGAAAAGTGGAGAAAAAGCTCGGTTCGGAGTTTCCTGGGGTAAATATAAATACTGTATTCATTAATACATGTGTTTAATATATTATTCTACTTTTAGTATAATTTTTTCTACCGATTCATTTATTTAAATCTACTAATATGTTTAAATTTAAGTCTCTATTACCTGACAAAATGTAATATTACAAAAGAAACGAGGAAAACAAAAGAGTTTCCTTTTAAAAAAGCCTTAACTTACATTTATTCAAACATTTTATGATTTAGGCAAAAGAAAAATTATGAAAAAAAAAATACTTATAAAATTATATTAATAAAGATGTCAAATAATGAAAAAAAATTAACAATTACTATTTTTAAAAGTTTATATTAAAAAGAAAAATCATATTCAACACCTATTAACAATAAAATAATTTAAAACAAAATTAATAAAGTGAAATAAACAAATACTATTGTCTGGTGAAATTTGAAATACTTATAAATTAACAATCATGCTAAAAGTTTAACTTTTACGTTAATAATCATTAACTTAATTACATTTGCTTTCGGAAAGAAAAATAATAGTTTATTATTCTTAGTTGTTTTGTTAGTAATATATTTATTTAATTAAGCTTCCCGAATGAATTTGCACAGGAACAAGAAGTCGTTTGAGGGCAACTGGGTATTGAACTATTTTTTATAAAAAAAATACGAATTGCTTAAGTGAAGTAGAATAAGAATGGTTTGTTGTTTTCGAAGAATCAATGCTTGGCATTTCAAAAGAGTTGAATACATGAATATGAATTTTTGGTAGGTCTCCTGAGTACAACCTCTCACTAGTCTTGGCATTAGGTTGATAGCACTATCAATAGGATCCATTGTCGTTAGATGGCTGTTGTTATACTTAATAACCTAGTTTTGGAGGGGAAAAGAGAAAAACTTTATTAGAAACAACAAAGAAGTACTGCCCAACTTTATTGGGTTGCTAACTACACAGGATACTTATTCCAATCTGATTGGACATTTTTTTAAATCTTATAATACATAGTCATAAAAAGTGAACAAGTAACAATATATATTAATAGAATATAATTTTTTTTTTCCTTTGATTATTTTTTTTACTTCTTCTTTCTATACTTTATTATTTTTTTTTTATTAATCCTTCATTGTTTTTCTCTTTCTTTCTCTTCTATCCTTCCCCTTTTCTTTCTCATTTCCTTCATATCCTCTCTTTCAACCCAATGTGACTTTAAAAGAATAATTGATACACTTAATTAATAAAAGTGGTGATAGATATATAAATATACATCAAAAATAAATAGCAAATAGATATAAAAATTAAGAGATATAAGGAAAAATAAATATATAATAAATGTTAAAAATGTATAAGAAAATAAAAAAAATAAATATACCCAAATAAAAGGGTTGTCTTACTAAAACTAGCTAAAAGAAAATGCTGTACTTGAAACCATATATGATTCTGGAAATTTTATTTAAAAGTTAAAACATGTCTATTAACCAATAATTGAATTTTTTTATCTGTAAGTTAAAAAAAAATAATTAAATATAAATGAAAGTTTCTCAAATATCCATCTACTTTTCTGACTGCTATTTCTTTTAGAATTCCCGTCATATTCTAAGGCTTGCCTTAATTTAGTCTAATCCTTATTAGGAAATAAAAATGCATTTTATTGCTTAATAACATTTTATTGATAATAAATTATCAATCATGGATAAGTTATGACCACATGAGAGTTAAGCATTGAATATTTGGCAGTAAAGTGAAGTGGAAATTCAAATGTCAGTCACGTTTCATTTGTACCGAAAGGAGTGCAAAACAGCCTCTAACGCATCAAACCTTTGAAATTACTGTGTAAGGAACCATGAAAATGTTCATGAATAGTATGACTAGCTAATAGTCGATATTATAGGAACTATCGATAGTGAAAGTTATCAAAGTGATAGCTAGCTCCCCGAGCCCCTGACGAAGAGGGCTGACGAAGGAGTAGGCCGTGAGGTGTTGCAGGCCGTGCGGACCCACAGGCGCACCAACCCCCGCCTACAATCTACCCCACACTATACAATGTAGGCGTCCGCAATCTTTTCTATTTCCTTCCTTTTTTCCTCTTCTTTTTCCTTTTACCCCCCTCTCTCTTAATAATTTTTCCACTCCCTCCGCCCAGCCTCTCCTTAGATGGCCTCCGCTATGAGGCCTCGCCGTGGGTGTATCGGAAACAAATGTCTTTATATGTAGAAAACAGTTCCTGAGCCGGGCGACCCACGTATCCAGTGGGCGTTCTGCTCCTTGCCAGGGAGGAGGGACCAAACCATTTAAATTTTAATAGGATTCAGCCGGGTAGGCGATATACGCCACTATTTATTCAGATTTTTCCTCTACCCGGCCTTCCAGTTCTTACAAATTACCGCCAGCCTCCACTGCTGGAGACCATTAATCCAGAACTAAGTCGTATCCATTCTGGAGAAGTGACTATTCCGAGATAATTCGCTCCTTATTGGCTCCCCCGAGGGCCAGAAAGGAAATAACACGGCTGTGACTGTTGCACTATCTCTCTGCATTAAGGAAGTGCAGGCTAACATCGTGCTCATTTCTATTCTTGGACATGCTCGTAATGGAAGTGATGAGATCCACCATGCTAGATTTCTTAACTTAATCTTATTCAATTTTAATGATCTTCTGATTTTTTATATAATACTATTGTTTTTTCTATTTATCTCAAATATCAATTCTCATTAGAGTTAATTGACAAATGAATTAACTTTTGGACATTTGGTCTGGCATGACCAAAGAAATTACCCTTGGTTCTGATGTTGACTATGAGATCACCTATACAATCCCTGAGATCTCCGAAGTCCTATTTTAATCTTCACACGTGAAGGAAACGACGGATTCAGTGCCTGATTACAAATATTCTTATTCTTGTGTTTTTAATAGGATATAATATTATAATACATTATTTTTATAGTTCAATGGTAAATTTTTGTTCTTATGTTTAGTTAATGATCAGAGTACTTATGGTTTTAACTTTACTTGTTGGAAAAAACATAATATTTATATCTTGGTTTTTCTTTTTATTCTGGTTGAAATAAACAGTTTGGAGGGAAAATTGACGTAGCTTCATTTATATATATTTTATTATCTGTAGGCTTTCATTTTATTTATTTTTTTTTCATGAAATTTGGCATTAATTTTTATACTACATTGGTTGTAGTGAATATAAACTACAAGAACATTTTTCTTAATTAAAAAATATTAACAAATAAGTGTTAAAAATATGAATTTATCTTTTTTTTTCAATCTTAACAGATTTTCTTTGGTCTCTGTTAAAATTAACATAATATTTAGCTTTAGTCACAAGTGTTACTAAGAGTTGTAAGAACTCGTTGAGGCAGATTTTAATAACGAACTATAAACCTTTTAAAGGAAAAATAATAAACAGCGTAATGCGTGACTAAGGTGGCATTTAAGTTTATCTACTATGAAATCTCCGTATGTTTTTATATTTTTTCTTTTCCATTCATGTAACATTAGTCTAATATTATTTACGTTTTCTCCCCATTGATAATTCTGAAAATAAATTTTAGTTTTAGTTTACTATAAGTTTAGCAACGCAAGTGTTTTTCTTTAAATTTGACATGATTTTATTACGCTGAGTGATAATCTTGAAAGCAAAATGCCACCATGATGCTTTAGAAACTTATGTCTTGATTTCAATGTATAGAAAATGTTTACTATCTTTTAGATCCGAAATCTTTAATTGTAACTTTAGTTTTCCTAATCTCATACATCAACAAAAAAGTTTATTTGATCCTTCAGTTCAACAAATACTTTTAAATATTTGTAAACAATATAGTCAATACAGTATACTATATCATACCATAACAAAGCCGTTATACTTTAAGCAATGTCCTTTATTGTTCCGAGTTTCTTAATTTTTTCAGAAATGAAATAAAACTAAAATCCTGTAAAGTATACATTTCATATTACCTCTCATGCAATACAATTAATTTACTTGCTAACATGTTATATCAATTAAAATCTATTGTATTGCTATTTTATACAACCATAATATTTGTATATTATTGTAGGGACCATGATTGTCGATCTATTACAGGATGTTGCTGGCTCATACCGTGCCAGCCACTTTTAAAACACTTTTCTCCCAGCTATTAAAATAAATTGGGACCATAAAAAAAGAATTGTCTCTTCTATTATTCTAAGTTTTAAGGGAATGTTTTTTCTTACAAAGATGGTAATTTAATCCGGTTTAAAGTCCAGTTACATAATCCAACACTATACTCTTAGTACATTTTGTCATTAAAATCTATCACAATTTGAGAAATTAAAATTATAGAAAACAATACTACCAAATATTACCTTGACATAATAAACTTTAAAATATTACAAATAAAATAATAACAGTATAATTTTAGCTACAAATTCGAATAAATAAAAAAACAATTGGAATCGGTCTTTGTTCATAAGTAAATATTTTTCAACAACTACAAAGGGCTACTATTTTTGTTGTGTTTATAGCCTCTTACTAAATATGGGTGCTAATCAATACCCTTTCTTTTTTTTCCCGACTATATAAATTAAATAATCTATAAAAATATTTCGTTAAATGATTTTAAAAGGATGTATGGCATAAAAAATCCAAGACTAAAAAAAAAGTTTATATAAGTAAATTTATTTTTTTTACAATAACTTTAAGGGAAGAGATTTTTATCACAATAAAAGCACAATTTATTGATTTTTTTTACTATAATACAAGCGGAATGCAAAAAAAAAAATTAATACTTTTTAACCATTTAATAAGAAAAATAAAAAATTAGTAAGAAATAACAAGTTTCCTGAATTTATCCTGAGTTTAAAAAACAAATTAAAAAAAAAGAATTACTTAATGGGCCACATTAGTTCGTCTGCTTTCTTAAAATATCTTTGTGTCCGGATTCTTGTGTAATCTCCTTATAACGCTTAAGTAGGGCTTCTTTCTAGGCATAACATTACTTTCAAAGTGAGTATTAATTTAGTTTGGTACTTTTTAGCGGTTTTTAAAATGTTTACACACACCGCAAATTGAGTTAGAGGAATATAAGGTAAGTGAACTGCAGTTAGGTAAGTCCCTTATTGGTTTTCTCAAATCTCTTCTCCCACTATTTTTTTCTCTCGCGATTTTTAAGGTTTACGGGCCCTCCTTATTGAGTTAGAGGGTTTAGAGTTTAGTTGATGTTAAAAAAGTCTCTTTTGGATGTTTTAACATCCTTCTCCCACCCTTGTTCACTTTCATAACCCCTCAAAATTGAGTTAACGGGTTGAGAATTTTTGAGTTGAGGATGAAAAATGTCTTATGGTTCTCAACCTTTTTGTTTCCCTACCCTCCCAATTTTTATTTACTGTTCCAGAATTAATGACTGTTTCTTAAAGAAAAATTAAGAGAAAATATGACTTTAAAGTCAGGGCTGCTGTTCATGCTTTTCTTTTCTAATATTTCATTTATTGGCTTCTGTTTTAATTTTTGTTTTCCTAGATTTTATTATTTTTCCGCGAATCCACGTGACAAGTGTTATTAAGAAGATGAATGAAGATATTCCCGTTCCAACAATGGATCGACAATGGACAGGAAGTCTTGATAGCGCCTGACTCAGAGCGTGCGATGGAAGAACAATAAGATGAACAGCGCGGTGATGCTTCATCTTCTCACGAAGGAAACGCTCGCCTTATATCGTTTTCTCTTTCATTCATATTATTAGCGTGGTATATGTTAGGTCAGTTTCCTAAGAAGCAAGCGTATCAACAAGAAGTCTTATCAGCCATGCGAATTCGTCTGAACTCTACGAAGATATTAACGATGGAATCATATTCCCTGAAATTATAGCTATTTTTATGGCATGGATGGACAATGATTTTTTTTTCTTTTTGACATGTTTTTTACTAAGCCCAAGTGACAATCAAATTAAACAAATTTTATACTTTAATTGCTCTATTCTTTATTCATAATATAAAAATAA
This sequence comes from Halyomorpha halys, assembly GCF_000696795.3. Classification (NCBI taxonomy): domain Eukaryota; kingdom Metazoa; phylum Arthropoda; class Insecta; order Hemiptera; family Pentatomidae; genus Halyomorpha; species Halyomorpha halys. The sequence goes on along the minus strand of NW_027112640.1, from coordinate 1,987,010 downwards.
CCAATGAGGGATCTGTAGCAATTTGAAACTACTCAAATTTTGATAGTTTTTTAGTTAGTTTTAATTACCAGTAAAACAAATATAACTTTTATGTTGAAGAAGTGAGTAACTCTGGCCAATATCTTTTGTAAGACTGAAGTGTTTCCTATTTATTATTATATTATATTCCTCCTTGAATATAATAGTGATAATTTATTTATTCTGGGACGAGTCCATTTAGAATAATACAGAGAAATCAATAGATGAGGGCTGAGGAGCCTCAGAGATAGTTAAACAAAAAATACAAAGAAATATAAACAGTCATTATAAAAAATAATTATAGGTTACTTTCTCACTTTTATTAGTTGAACAATAAAAAAAAGATAATAAACAAAAAAGAGAAAAGAAAACGAAGTAAAAATAATTAAGAATGATATAGTAGTTAACATAAATATTTACAATTATATTAATTTACAATTTTATGGGGTCTGAATGGATAAGAAATTATTGAACAGGGATTTAAAGGTAGGGAGGGTATTGGAGCGACGGATGTTGGAAGGAATGGAGTTCCATAAAGATGAGGCTCAGATAATGAACGATCTATCGAAAGCAGTGGTTCGGCGGGCCCTTTTGTATAAATCTGAAGACCAGGAACGGGTATTGCGGGAACGAATAGAGGATTTGAATTGATGGAGCTCGGAGATTTATGAAGGACGGCGGGATTGGATGACTTGGAAGATGAAGGATGCCCGGAAATTCTTACGACGGTAGGAAGGGTAAAGCCACTGCAACTCTGCATAAAAACGGGAAACAGAGGCGTCCCTAGGGATCCCGAAGATGAATCGTACACAGCAATTTATCAAATGTTTTAATCACCTCAAGATCCCCAGAGACACACCCATATACCGTACAGCAATAGTCAAAATGAGGAAATATTAGCGAAGTGTCTAAGAGCCTACGAGTTTCAAATGGAAATAGTTGGCGGAGGTAATTTAAACGTTTTAAAGTTGAAAAGGTAAAGCGGGAGATACATGGCTTTTCCAGGAAAGTGTTTGATCAAAGGTTATTCTCAGGTTTTACTTATACTGTATTTTATTGTATAACATTATATATTATGTAGTCTTATTAATGATTGAATGGTTTTTATTTATTTATTTATTTTTTAGTATTTAGTTTGTCAACATTAGAATGTTCCTTGTTGGGTGCAATAAGGAAGTAGCTCATTTTTATTAAGCTTCTTCCTTCACTCTTAAAAGAAGAGAGCAGGTTCTAGATGACCGACAGTGATTTATTAATACTATTATATTTATTGTAAACAAATATAAAAAAGAGTAATCTAAGAAACTGAATTGGGATTTATTTCTTGTTTACTTTACCAAACTTTTGTAGAATGAAAAATAAAAAGATAAAAAACATTCTGCAGGAGCGCCCTCTAGATTGAGTCATGAAATATAGTTTATTCTATGGGCTTTTCGTCATTATCCGTCCGTCATAGGTTTAAATCTAAATATTTCTAAAGGCTTTCTAGCGGTAGCGTGGCAACGTCGTGTTGCCATTTCTTATTTCCGGAAATTGGTTTTCAACCTAAGATAAATATTTGGTATCGAATTATTTCACATTTATTCATTTCCAGTACTACTAACAATGAGTGTTTGTTTACCACTTCAGATAAATAAAATTAAACGTCTTTTAAAGGAAGTCGTTTTCAAATATTCCACATTTGAACCCTCTAAGACTAAAGGGGGTAAAACCCTAGATGACATTAAAGAAAATTCAATTTCACATCAATATAACGACCCTAATAAAAATCCTTTCGACACAGAATAACGGAATGTATTAATAAAAAATCTATAAACTCTCAGAATAAAACGAAGAATGATTGAAAAGAAAATACTTATAATCATAAGTGTGGTTTAAATAAGGAATTACAAAATATTTTTTATATTTATATGATGAATCCAATCTTATTTCAGACAGTGAAAGTAGTTTTATCCAAATTAAAAAAATAAATAAATGAAATAAAATATTAATAAAGAAACTATTTTCTTCCCCCCAACTTTTAAGATAATATAATTCAGTTATTAATAGCTTATAACTAAAATTATTTCATTAGATTTATATTTTATGTAATTAATATAATACAGAGGCAATATAATTAGGACCTTAATAGACTCTCATGAGAAAATCGTAAAAATAAGATTCAAAAGAGTTTCGGCTTCTGGTTGGAAATATTGCTTTAGGGCTAGTTAATCTTGTTTTATTTTATTCTCAGGAAAAATACAAAAACAGAAAAGCCAAAATGATTAATATTAATAATATTATTACTGGGCCGATCAGTCAGAATTCACAACCACAAAATCACAACGTGCCAAACAATGACATAAGGCGACATGCCAGGACCACACGAACTCGGCCAAAATTTCGAATTTTTGGGTACATCCAGGGGCCGACATGTTCTACTGAGGGGAGTGTGTCAGGATCGACCAAGACAACGAAATTTGTCTCTGTCTGTGAGTGTTTCCCAAAGCATCGAGTTGGCACCGGTTGCGGCTTGTTCAGCGCTCTCTTGCTCCCAGCCAACACTTTTTTCACGCCGATACTGTAACAAGTCCAATTTGTTTCCAAATCTTGAGGCGATAAATATCCACAATGCATTGATCGTTTCTGGATATATGTAAATGGACTATTTTTTCATCAAACGAATTCGATAACCCTTATTGTTTATTTGAAAACGTAATATCGTCATGCGGTTCTGCACTGAAAAGACATGATTACATTGTGTCACACGCTGTATGAGGAGAAATGCCCAATATTTTATTTAACGCACTTTATGTAAGATGCATAAATCAAAATCAAACGAGATGTCGGCTCTTCCAGAAACTAAGTTAAGAATCGGATTATGGATAAAAAATGGGGGTTTAGACTTTTTTTTTTATTAATATTTATTTATTGCTATTTACAACTGTACATTATAATACATTTAGTAAATCTGATCTAAGTTAAATTGGAGTGATACAGGCGTGTAGAGAAACTACCCATTGGTAGCACTCTAATGACATTTTTCATTAGCTGGTCTCGTGGCCATCTTCTTTTCAGGCGCCTCGGAGGATTGTCAGGAATGGAAGAGGATGCAAGATTAGAAACTAGGTGGTGTGAGTTTATAATGGAAGGAGTGATATCTGGTTCGGGCTAGAGCGGTTACATAGGGAACATTAAGGTCTTTATGTATGATTTTATTTGCGACAAAGTAAGGAGCATTGAGGATTTTACGAAGGATTTTGGAATGTAAGGATAGAATACGAGAAGAATTCGAAGGTTTAGTGGAGCCCCAAAGCTCATTTCTAGGATTGCGCATTGATTATTTCTGTTGTACATGGACATGACCAATAAGAAACGAATAAAAAAAAAAAAAAAAAACCAAGAAATAGTTTCAGTTTACTAGGTTGACAAAATTCCCCATTTCTTCGACGTAAATGGTTCATTGACCTAAGTTTTGGTGAGTTTATTATTTATTTTAATTACCCATTTATCTTTGAAAATGTAGAAAATTCAAAAAATTGATTTTCAAAACAATTTACAGTAAATCTTCTGTTGAACGTTCACCCACAGGGCAGACTAAAATAATCAAAAGAAAGCCTTCTTTTTATTTATTTTAAAATAAAATTTGTAAATCATGTTAATGATTCCTTTGAATTTACTATAATATAATTAAGATTTTATTTATGGTTATTATTTATCGATTTTATTTCTGAAGTAATATGAAATTACTATAAATATATATTGTAAAATATATCAATATATTTGAATTAATGTTTTAATATGCTGAGGTAAAAAAACTTCCAATTAGGACATATTATTATTCTATATTTTGTACAACGTTTCGGGATTTACCCCATACTCATTTATGGATATATAGCCTCATATTTGTCATTTATCTATTAATTATCTATGTCTATATCTATTAAGAAATATTTATATAATTATTAAGAAATGTTTATACACATATAATTAATTTTATCTTACTATCACATTATTTAAATAATGTCCTTCACTATAATATGGTAACTTAAATAATGTGAATGTAAAAAAAAAATAATTGTATTCATAGGATACATAGTACATAAATATTGAGTAAATCCCGAAACGTACAAAATATAGAATAATAATATATTCTAATTGGAAGTTTTTTTACCTCAGTAAATTGAAAAGTTAATATAAAAAACTTTCTAGAATAGAAAACAAATTATGAATTAATTTATAGTTTTATATGTACATAAAATATAATTTTTATTTAATATAAATTTTCTTCAATGACCTAATAAATTCAGCTAAAACAGTATTAAAGAATCTAATTACTAAATAACCTGCGAATTTTGTTATCAAATTGCGAGTTTTCATTTATATTTTATAGCTTTAGTCCGTGATGGAGGAGTTAAAAGTTCTGTTGGAAAATGAAATGAATGTCCGCGTCCAGAATTGAGAGGTTTCGTAATAGCAGAGCTCAAATATATTAAATTTTTGTCTTTATGTCAGAGACCTTAATTGTACTATCCGTTTAGAAGGGATTCTGTGATGGAAAGTGTCCGTTAAGGAAAGTATTACTACATTATTAAATTCATAAGTATTTCACAATAACACTAACATTGAAACAGTACTATAATTTCTGAAAAATGTAATATTTGCGTGTATATAAAAATATTATATAGTTAAGAAAAATCGTCTCTAAAATTGTAACAGCCCATTATAAGAAATTAACATGTTATATAGTAAATGTTTCTAATTAGCTTTCAGATATTAAGATATAAAGATAACCTATTGAGCATCCATTTTTCTGATGATCACTCTTTATCATAGCAAGACTCAATTGGTCACAGGTCGCAGTTCGTGACTCACGGAGGATTAGAAAGTAATTTATTGAACCTGGATCTGAGAACAATAATAAATATTGTGACTTTATTTCTATTTAAAGGTCTGACCTGATGGCTATTGTCTGAGATTGATTATGGAGTTAATAAGTTAAATAAATTGAAACTATTGATCATATACCGATTAATGAGAAGATTTAGAATCGTTGATATCACAGAAAAAAAATATGGATATTTTAATTATTTTTTAGCTAGTTGTGAAATCATTTTAATAATTATTAAATATTATTATTTTATATATATAAATGAAATAACCACTTGAGACGCACCAATCTTTGGAACAGCCTTGATGAAGTTCTACAAAGTGGGGCGAAATGTTGGTATATAAATAGTTGTTAATTAGTTTTTGTTTTCTTTGACCGCACTCCTGAGCATGTTCTTCATAATTTGACTGTTTCAAAATCTCTCTATTGGAACATTTTTTTTTTTTATGGCCCCTTTCTCGGTCATTTCTGACATTCGGGGGGTTATCTACAGGTGACCAACCTATTCTAATCATGGTGGGGGGTTAGGTTTTTCATTTTGTAGGACCGCCACTTAATGAAAAAAGTCAACACAGCTGGATTTGAACCGGCGCCGCTAAAGTTCCCAGGTGGTAAAAGCCTGCGCCTCAACCACCTGAGCTACGGACGCCCTAATCTCTCTACTGAAACAGCCCTGATGAAGCTCTACAAAGTTGGGCGAAACGTCGACAAATAAATAATTATTAACTTTTTTTTGTTTTCTTTTCACCGCACTCCTGACCATCTTCTTCATAATTTGAAAGACTGTTCCGAAATATCTCAACTAGAACAGCCCTGGCGAATAATTAATATTCTAATGATTGACGTTCAAGAAAATATAGAGTAGGGATAGGTAGCTTATTGGAAAGGCAATGGATAAAGGATATATTGATCAAGTTTGACATATCCTTCGCCTTCGAGAGCGTTTGGTGGCCCCGTGTACTCCAGCGGTGGCTAGAGCTCGACATCCCCAGTAATCTATACTTCCTCATAGGTAGGTACCTCAATAACAGGAGTGTCAGGATCATGGGTAACTATTAAGGGGTCGAGAGAAAAATCGAAAGAGAATGTCTGCAGGGTTCGGTCCTAGGTCCAGCTCTGTGGGAGCTAATATTCGATGAGTTGCTGGAGGAACTGGAGGACAAAGGGTTCCTTGCCACGGCCTATGTCGATAACGTGGCAGTCATCGTGGCCAAGAACAGCAGAGCAAGACTAAAGACAGAAGCGGAGAAGTGCGCCAGTCTCGTAGGAGAATGGTGCTTGATGAGGTAGGAGGGATAAAAAAATAATTATCTGTTTCACTGTAGCCGTGAATCAGCCCTGTGGGTTAGGGAGCTCTTCTGGGTCCACCCAGCCGCATAAAGTGTCCCCTTAGTTGGGTAAAAATCCGGCGTTAGAGCGAGATTCTGACCAAATGACCTCCTTGTACTTCCTCTGGTCTAGTAACAACCGTTGGTAAGGCTTCAGGCAGTACTTCCTTACAAATACCCCTCATGAGTTGCAGCGGTACAGATTTAATTTCAATTTAATTTTTTTATAAAAATAATAAATAATAAAATAGAAAAAAATAAGTGTATGATTTTGTATTAATAATTTACATGACAAATATATAAGTTTATAATTAAATATAGTAGCCATACATGTATTATAATACTTTATGCTAACATTCCAATAAATGTTAATAATAAAATGATTGAGAAAATGTCTAGGGTAGTTAACCTGGAAAATAAGTATTATTTTCAACTAATTTTACCAATACATTTAAATATTGGACGTAAGCTTCTAACAACACTTAGAATTAGCGATTATTTGGTATAGTATGATTATACTATAATAGATATGTAATTCAGATCTTAGCAATAACGTTTTCAATGTTAATGTATTTTTTCTCAGAGAATACATAGAATTTACTTATATGTATCGTAAGACATTTTCACGTCTGTTACTACACATATACATTGTGTAGCTGAAGTAAAATATATTTCCTCAACTTATTAGTATAGGAGTTTGATCAAATGTTTCGCTCCAGATAAGTTTATATGAGACTGCATGGTTATTTTTTTAAAGCGTGTAACTTCCATCAAAATTGGTCTTAAACACAGATATATCTAGATAGAGCAAAACAGTTCTATACATCGGAGGTACGTAAATGACACTACACCATTTTCCCTCAAGTATACAGGGGTTCAGGTTGCTCTGTTTTGTATAATTATGATGTTTTAAGCTATTTAAATTTTAGGATTGTATAGTTTCATATATTTAACTATGTATAGTTTCGAGAAATTGGCAGTTGTCGATACAATCTACATTTTTATACTTTCAAATGATAACTTAATTTTGATGTGATCGTGGCTATGTTGATGTTTTCAGTACAGAGGTTACTAAAAACGTTTGAAATTTCACTTTACATTTTAAAAAACTCCCTCCAATCCGAGTATTTGTGTTAGTAAATTAGCTTGGATTTAATTGGCTAACACAAATTTTAAATCAGGAAAAAAAAACGATGTTTTACTTATTCGTGATTAGGGAGGCTAGGCGAGATTGGAAATAATATATGTAGAATTCGTAAAATAAATGATACATAGAAAAGTGGAAGGAAAACTTAACAGATAAACGTTTTGTTGAACTTTACACCAACAGACAAAAAAGTAATCAGTCACCGATTACCTGAAGTTGATATCCTCGCATTGGGAACCTTACAAACTTTTAAATTTTATGTAATTTATAAAATAAGTCCTACAATTTTGAGTAGATTAATTATTGAGGTAATTCACCAAAAAATTAGTTTCTAAACGCTTCACAATTATCGATAGATTTATGACTTATGAAATTTAAAAAAAAAATAGTAAAGACATGATTGACTCCTTAAAACCACCGTACTTCACATGACAATTAACTTATTCGAAGTCTGTTAATGTAGTCTTAATTTCGACTTTGAAATCATCTTGAACAAAATGTGCTATTTATAACACAAGGTACATTTTTAAGGCTCGGTTCTTTTAAGGTTATTAAATAACTAGATAACTTGAAGCTTAAAGAAGAATCAGAAATATTTTTTGTCTGGAATAAAACAACATTCGAGGTAGGTAAATCCAAATTTACTTTACCTTTGCTAAAGAAACTAACTCTTAGTGTTAGTGCATAAATAAAGCCCACTGATGAAAATTTCAATTTACAAGTTTTAACACGATAATGTAAACTACGGTTACTTTTCAGGAAGTGATGGTATGAGGTAATGAATCTTTAAATGTCGAGTTAGCACGCATAATGATTCCTGAATAAATTTGACTGACCTTTGCCATGTTACCAACTCCAAGTTGCCGTACAGTTATAAAATTATTCAATATTCCCTGCGCAAGATCCTGGGACCGGACCTACGATGATAGTATCAAGAGAAACAAGGTTCGTAGTGGACATCCCATTACCCTTTAGTATTCTACGGTGCTTCATGCCCAACGCACTAAACTAATACACAAAAGGCACAATACCATCATATACAGTCTTCATTGAAATGAGTTGGGATAACCCTAGCGATAAAAATTTAGAGTCGATTCAGGATCAAATTTCACCCACCTCCTGCTTTCCATTCTATATTGACTCCCTAGGCATGTTTATTGGGCCCAGAGATGGTGAGCATACAAGAAGAGTTGATTGGCTCGGGCGTGGGCGTTTGTAGGTCTTGGGTTTCCTCTCGGAGGGAGCTTATGTCATAAATAATGCCCAACTTTAATAATAAATTGCTTCATCCATTTTACGTAAAAGTTCACTGAATATCACTCCGAAGTCATCTTACACTAGTTTGTTAGGGTTTCAGAGTTCCGGAATAAGTTATAGCCGAGGTGTTTTGCTATAAACATTTAGATCTTCCTTGTACAAGCCATCTCGAATCGAATCATTATACAGTCACGATATTGTTTGTATTGGCACCAAAACTTACATAAATCTAATAATTAATAACTTTAGTATCCATCTGTGGTGCGGTATAATGTTTTTAACAATTGAAGGCGCAAAACAGCACAAAGATACTTTCACAAGATGCCAGTTTTCATCCATTGCAACAACTGTTGTAGTCCTCTGGCATAAACTGAATGTTAGTTCCATCATTACAGCATTTATTATCTTACCAATGCTCTCATACCAGATCTTTAGTGATAGTTGACAATACACGTTAACTGTAACTTTCAAACGTTGATAGTGAACTGTTGCACCATATCCACTGCAATGGTGATTGAGTGGAAAATATTATACTAATATTTTGTTTTTAATCTTAACATTATCAGCATTAATGGTGAGTGGGAGGTAACTGCGATGTTAATTTTTCGAACTATCTACTGGTTAAGTAGTTTAAGTTAACTGCCGCCGTGTGGATAGGATACTTTGCTTTCATGGCAGAACTACAATGAAAGATATCTGTCACCATTTAAACAAGCTTTACAGCAGTATTATATCTATTATTTATCTTGTTTATTTCGCACTCTTACTCTCTTCAGCCAATTCATATAAATCTGTGTTACAAAATTTTCCTTATGCTAAGTTTAACTTTCTTCCACAAAATTATTTATTTACGGTAATGTGAGTTAGTACAATTTTGGCCTAAGCAGTCTCAACTGGCAAGAATGGCTCTTTTATACCTGTCATGCTCACGATAATAGTGGTTATAATATACTTCGTAGTGTATTTAATGATTTTAAATTTCAACTCTTTAAGTCCAATATATCCCAAGATATTTTTTTCCAGGTAAACATTATTTACTTTCTATTATTGAGCGATCAAAATTTTGCAATTTTATTTTGGCAAATATCATAGAAACTGCTAAAATTATGAAGATAATCACTACTTACTACTCTTTGGTTCGTGAAGCAAGCTTCTGATTGAGCCCAACAGCTCTTTGCGTTCAATGATTTCCGAGACACATTTTTTCAAATAGCAACATTTTTTTTTTTCCAAATAACAAGAAATCAATATTATTTGGATTTATTTATCAAATATAATAGAAACTGCTATTCAACTAATTTCCATTTGAGTGAAATAGACATCTACTGTCTAGTCTCTGAGGTTCGAACATCTCAAGTTATTTTTCATTTTCAACGTATGTTACATAACCATAAAAAGCGAACGAAAACATAAAAAATCTGATACGAATTTACAACATAAGCTGAAGTTGTACAAATACACAATATTAATTATTAAATATTAATGAGATAAATCAGATTATATTACTATTTCATTATTAGTTTAAATAAAATAAAGGATAATTAAGCCAAGTATTATTTCAACTTTCTTTGCCTCGGCGTACTAGATTTGATTATTTTAATATCCTCCCTTTCACTATCACAGTATTTTGCCAGTTCATCAGCATCAACCAAATCTTTTATTTTTTCCAAAATCTAGGAGATACTTTCCTTATTTGTTACCAAAACATATTGGCTTATTAATAGTTTCTTTCATCTAATCTGACCTTCAGCGCTTTTACCTCGACAATTTTAATTTTAATGGTTTTATTTTACTAATAGTAGTATGTAATAAACTTTGTAAATGATAAAAATCATTGTTTGTGTAAACAAAAGTCTGGAATGGGGGCTCACATAATGTAGGCATTTTCCTTAGTGAAAAATGAGTGAGTAGAGGAACTCTGTGTGCCCCCCAGCAGAGGAGAGCGGAAGTGGAGGAATGTGGAGAGGAAAAACGAAGCATGGAGTAAGACCACATCTTTTCGTATAATTCTCACCTTCATCATCGTCAATATGTATCATCGTCATTAAATCTGTAGGCCCATAATCAAAATTAAACAACTCTCTGTAACAATAAATGTTTTCTTTCGGCCATCCCTACACTCCTTGTAAATTATCCAATAGATTTTTCTTTCTGTTAATAATGTTTTATTTTCATAAGAATTCATTTTGCATTGCAATTATATATACAGTCCAATACAAATCCAACCAGCTAAACAAAAGGGAAGAAGCGCTTGGCCTTAGGTTAAGGTCACTTCATACAATCATTATGTAAAGGAATTTCGGAAAACCAATAGGTATATATATACATATATTTCATAGAAATTTTCAATTTTTCCCTTTTTTTATGAAATTACAGGCCAAAAAAAAAAAAAAACTTTTTTTGTTTAGGTAATAAACTCAGCATAAAAATACAAATTTATTAATTTTTCAACTGGATAACTTTTTTTTTTAATTTTCATTGAATTATCAACTTATTTATTATTGTTATTTTTATTTTATTTTTTTTTTTATGGCTTGTCTTTTATCGAAGACCTGCGTCCAAGAGTGACCTCCGGTATATAAATATTGATAGATCCTCACTCTCTCACGACATGTGCTCATGTAATATTTTAAACATAATCGCCTTACAAATGTTTTAAAAATGTAAGTAAATTTACCATCAAAAATTAAGATCTGACTCGTCTAAGTCCTACTTCGTAAAATTCAGTGCACAATGCTCCCAGATTACCTAAATTTAGTTTTCTTTTTTTTAAATATTGCCTGAATGGTCTGCTATGCAACGTATTGGAGTATTTGATAATATAATACTTAATATCTCTATAAAAAATCTTTTCGATTAAGATCAATTCAAAACCACAATAAACCTGTTGATCAACATTGAAAGTAAATTAGTAATAAGTTTTTAATAATAACCATTGCCATTTTTGATGAAAGAATTCGATAAAGTTTAACCTAAGAACACTATGTTGATAAACATAGACCTCAAAGGAATTTGTTAAGACATTATTCAAAGCCTTTCTTCGATTTCACTAAAGCAATATTGATACCAAAACTATAATCGAGTATTACCGAATAGATCTATTGTTCGTTTAAAACTATAGTTATTTTGCTTGAAATAAAAAAGATTATTTAAGTTTCTTTTACATGAATTGTTTGTTAGTTTAGGATTGCATTTATATTAGTTTGCTGTTATTTAATTATTATTATATTGCTTTACTTATTTTTACAGCTGTAGTATTTCTTTATTATAATTATTTTTTTATTTTTTTTCATAATTTGTTCAAGTATATAGAGCATGTTGTTGTATGTTCTAATAATTTTCTATAATATCGATTACCCTTGATTGTAAAAGCTTGTATTAATATTCTTAAATAAATAAAATGGTTCGAATAAATTAGACATCGCTTACGTTTGGTTAACTCACAAATATCTAATCAGTTTGTTCACAGAGTACGATATGATTAGAGGAAAACAGATGATAATAGTTTTTAATATTAAAAAGTTTATTATTCTAATTGATTTCGATCATGGCTGCGATGTAAAGTTTAATCCTCACTTATTTCACAATGTGGCTATAACAAATTGCACTATCTTTAACTCAAACGCACACAATGTTATGTTATTTATAGCATGGAATGTTATTTATAGCAATCGATTGTGGATGTAATAAATGAGCTTGCGGAAAATTACATCCAGTCGGAGTGGCATAGTGCCTCATCTCAGTATGGTAATGTTTGGCTCAGTTGAGAATTCATCGGCTAAGGAATGTGCTCATCGTTATCTAAGCACACAAATCAGATTTATTTCTTCACCAATCATCTTTAATCCTCTTCTGGCATTAATGAACAAAATAGACATATAGTATTATCGTGTTCAACGGGAAATTAAGATTATTTTCTTAAATGAAAAACTCTTCCGATTTAAAACTATCATAATATTTGAATAATCCAATTTAAGATGCTCTGTGCTAAGTCGAATATTTAGTATATTAAGGATTTATAAATAAATAGTTCAAAGTCTTTTGGTAAAACATTTTAAATACTCTAAAGGGAATTTAAAAAGTGACTTTATAGCTATTGCAAAAATTTATAATTTTTATTTATATCACACTAAATTTATTATGACATTTATAATTTTATAAATTTATGATACTAAAAACAGATATGACATGACTTTTATCATAAAACATATTTTTGCCTACTATGCGTATTTTTTTGTTTGTTATTTTTAATACATTTAATAAAATAACCAATGTTTTGTTCTTATTTTCTTAAAAACAAAAAATGATATTATAGTCATTAAATACATGCAGATGAAAAGCAGAATGTGATCAAATAAAAAAATCTATAATTATCTCTTGGTTTCTAGGACGCATTGGCAAGAAACCACGGACACGTGTCAAATATGTTTCGACCTAGTATCACCAAACAAAGTTTCATGAAAATCTGTGATGACCCACGTGCTTAGTCTCCGCTAATTTTAGGCCCTTTGTTGCCGGTAGAACATGAATGCACCTGAAGTTTTCCAAAGTGATTCTCTTATGAGATGGATACAACTCCGTGCTATGCACTTATATTCTAGTAGGACAGTACATTTTATTCATGATCAAATGAGGTAGTTATATTTTTTACTCTCACATGCCTGTATATGAAATAAATTTTAAGGGAAAATATTGGGATGGTGGAAAATTTCGTCATAAGCCAGTTTTCGACCAAAATGCATGTTTCGAGGTTCCCTGAGTGCACATAACCATACCCGGAAAAAATATTATACTAATCTGTTGTTTTTAATCCTACTCTTATCAGCAGTAATGGTAAATGGGATGTGACTGCAATATTAATATTTCAAACTATCTACAGGTTACTAGTATAAGTTTACTGCCGCCGTGTGGATAGGATATTTTACTTTCATGGCAGAACTACAATGAAAGATATCTGTCACCATTTAAACAAGCTTTAAAGCAGTATGAATAGTGTTTATATCGCACTCTTATTCTCTCCAGCCAATACATATAAATCTGTATTACAAATTTTTTCTTATGGTAAGTTTAACTTTCTTTCACAAAATTTTTCTTATGGTAAATGTAACTTTCTTTCACAAAATTATTTATTTAGGGAAATGTGGAGTAATTTGCATTTTCGGCACGTACGTCAAATCCGAATTCCCTACTGGCAAGAATCGCTCTTTTCTACCTGTTATGCTCACAATAATAATCGTTATAATGTACTTCGTAGTGTATTTATTGATTTTAAATTCGAGCTCTTTAAGTCCAATATATCCCAAAATATATTTTTTCCAGGTAAACATTCTTTACTTCCTAATATTGTAAATTTTGGCAAATATCATGGAAACTCCTTAGAAGATAATCGCTACTTACTACTTTGTGGTTCATCTAACAAGCTTTTAGTTGAGCCCAATAGCTCTTTGCGTTCAATATTTTCCGAGACACATTTTTCCAAACGCCAATATTGTCTTCCTAAGATCAAGAAATCAACATTTTTTGGGTTTATTTATCAAAGATGATAGAAACTGCTATTCATATGAAGACGATCGTTTAAGACTGGTTTATGGCGCATTAAACTAATTTCCATGTGTCCATGTTACTGTGTATGTACAGTTTAGCTCTAAAACGAAAAGTTTACAAAACCGAAATTACATATTTAATTCAAGTTTATGTCTCTTATGTGACAGCAACTTTTGTTAAAATTTAACATATTTTTAGGATTTTAATCAAAACGACTAATGATTTTGATTAGACCAATCAATATACATATTCTATATTATCAGATCAGTCTTATCCTCATTGCAATAGTCTGCCTGGTCTTGAATGCGGATTTTTAAAAAATATTCTTCTAAAGTACCTTTAATTTTGTTTATTTTAAATAATTAACTATCTCATATTTTTAATAGCAATAGAAAATACATAAATACATACTACGAAACGATTAGGAGCTAAAAGAATAAAGATTTTTTTCAGATTGAAAATACATTTCATAATATAGACTTATTATCTACCGTTGGAAAGCCTAAGATTTTAGAAAAAATATTTGACATCGAAAGTCCTTGAAGATAACTGAGAATGAAGAAAAAAACATAAATGATAGGTTTGTTTCAATACCTGTTCTAACTTGTAGGCTTAACGCGTATCACGTCTACAATTTCGTAAGTTGATAATGTTTTATTTTAACCATGGTTATTATTTTTTTTTTAATATTTTTATTTTGTAATATTACATTCCGTCATATTTTTAAGCAATGGTAATATGGATGATAGATCTCATTGGCACTATCTTTGCAAATATAAAAATTAAATAATCACAAAATAAGAAATTGATGAGAAGGAAAAACAAATAAATAAAAAATTAAAGTAAAATAATATCTTAAACTCAATCATTCGTATTTATAATATTTACATTCAGCCTGGAGAGCTCCAAACAGAGCTCCCCCCCCCAAGTTATGGTGGAAAGGACAGAAACCAGGGAGATCCCGGCGTTTCTCTCTCAACCACGTCTGTGGAAGATGAGTGAGGGCGCTAGCCGCAGAGGATTATTAAATGATTACTTTTAAAATTTTATTTACCTAAATATGAGTCTTGCAGTCTTTCCTATTTGTTTTAAACAATTTACCATTAAATAAATGATTAAGAACAGAATGTAAATTATAGTAAACTGTTATATTTTTTATACTTCTGCCATACTTTTAAAATAGAAAATTTAAAATTTCGCTACGAGAAATATTTAAAATACTTTCTGAAAACTGTTGAAATTGGAGATAGTTGATAGGTATCTCCTGTGAATGCTTCTGAAATGAATACTCCTGTATACTAAAGAATGATCATACTTTTTTTAAAAACAGATAGGTTATGATTATTAAGAGAAAATTTAAGTGTCCAGAAAATTTCTCTGACTGTTTTGTGCTTATGTTTCCCGAATATCTGTCGTTAGAGCTGTACTTTTTTTAGCGGGCATTCCAACATTTTCCTTGCGAACTTCTCATGTTTTTAGAACTTAACTATCGATTTTATGAAACCAGACTGCCTCTAGAACAACCGATATAAAAATTTATAAGATCTTAATCCAGGCCATTCTCACCTCTGCGTTGGAGTACTAGACGCTAAAGTTAAATTTAAAAGCGATCTCTGCTAAGATTTGTACGAAAGATTTTGAGAAGAATTATGAATGATGTTGTGTAACTTAATGATTAAGAAGTATGCCAATTTCGCCTTGAATAAAAAAAAAAAAAGATCAGTCGTAGAATAGTTCTAATATCTTACCTGCGATAGATGGGATGTTTAGCTAGTTGATAGCCAGAAAATAAATACATTCTATGAAATTAATTTACATTTGTTGAAGAAGTGGCCTGGAGTGGTGTGGTTATTTTTAATTCTTTTAAAAACGTAATGTGGAGTGGTTAAATTGCCTAAAGAGTGTATAAACAAATAACACTTTAGTACTGGTATTTAAGAAAAACTGAAGAATACAAGAAACTGTCTTTTTACATATCAGTAGAAAACATATGTTAAGCATGTACGTTCAATTCCAACTGTTTCCTTGATTTAAATTCCAGCGAGCTCAGATGTTTCTTTTTTCAAAACCTTGAGGTACGCCCACTATGCATTGCTTAAAATGAAAGTTGAAAACAGGTCAGATGTTCAACAATACTGGACCAATTCGGGTTGATATGTATACATGTCCTGTATCTGAAGATTTTTAATTGATACTGTATACTTTTACATTGTTACAATGTTCCTGTACCTTATCATACTTTTACTGATTATTATCTATCAGCAGTAATTGAGGCGTTCGGTGGTAAACATTGTAACTAATTTTAATTTTTTTATAAATTGAAGTTTTTGGCATCACTAGTTTTTTTAAGGCTTATTAAAAAAATCTTTTAAAACAAATTTCTTAAGGCAATTATACCAGGGAAAGTTATAAAACGTTAGGGAGGTCTTATGTTTAATTTATTGGTCATCTAATACATTATGTTTAATTAATTAATTGTACAGGTACTACACTACACATTTATAACATCGCTCATAGGGCTGTAGGCATATTCGCATAGGCATATTCGAATCCATTTATTCAAGGAAAGAAATTGGAAACTAATAAAAAAAAAAGTTTGTTAATTTAATTTAATCATTTATTAATTTACAATAATTAACAAACAACAAATAGAAAAAATACTTTTTTTTAATAAATTTGGCTATGTTTTGATTTTTGATTTGAAAATTTATGGATGTAAT
>NW_027112640.1:1966639-1970076 GCF_000696795.3 Halyomorpha halys | reverse complement strand
AAAGGGAAGAAGCGCTTGGCCTTAGGTTAAGGTCACTTCATACAATCATTATGTAAAGGAATTTCGGAAAACCAATAGGTATATATATACATATAAAACTAAATTTGGTTTGGGCAGTGACCTTCATTTAAGGGTAAATAACAAGTAAATTAAAAGGATCGTGTATATCTTTGGTTATTATAAGGGATATCATAAGAAGCATAAAAGTATCATCATTATGGTTTTTATATCAACCAATCCATAGAAAAAACGGAAACCATTTATTTTTGAAAGATCAATGCTAGGCTATTTATTGTATCAAACGTTTGTATTATACCATAAAACATTGTTATATTTTAATAAATAAAGTAAGTATCGAATTAAATAGTGGATTCTTAAGAAAAACCGCCTGTTTCTTTTATGGAATTATTTAAGGTACTTTTTATTTATAACATGAAATTATTTATGATAGATATATAACTGAACCAAAGTTATAAATCAGAGAATAGCTTTATTTTTTAACAATTCATATTTTAGTGCAATTCAAAAAATAAGAATTAATATAAACACAAATTATAGCTACCAGAATCTCTTTTTTAGCCTAATACATTGGTATAAACTTGTCCAAAATTCTTGGGTATTTCTCCAACATAAGGACTACATTTCTCGATATTTAATCTTTCCTCACAATTAATAAAATAATAAATATGTAAGTTATGTCGTCGTACTATTGATAAAATCAAAGAGTGCTACACTTGGCTTCGCACTGTAGCGTTCAATATTTTTATAATTAATAAATATCTATCAAAATTATTGAGGGAAAACCATTTAGACCACATTAAACCCATTTTTTAAAAAAAGAAAACCATATAATCATTAAAATTTAAACTTTATCATTTCTAAAAAGTGTATGAGTTAGCTTTCTGGTTTTCAAATATATCAAGTGGAAACAAATTTATTTTGGTTGTTTGTTTCTCTGGTGAGATTAATTTGTAATCAATAAATATCAATCAGAATGGTATTTATCTTTATCTTGTATTCGGGTTATGTTCTAATAAACGAGTTTAATTGTGGAAATAAATTGAATAGTTATTAAAACTATAAAAAATGAAATACCAGAGGATATAGGTATGTTTCAAAAAATCTATTAATGAAAAATATTACGGTTTCATAATTTTTGATCAACTTGAAAAGTTGTAAATCCTTTCATATGTTGAAACAGAAACTGTTAGATATCTTTTAAAGAGCGCGGTAAGGAGAATAAACGACGTGTAGCGAAGCTGGCCGAAGGTTACCGAAGCTAGGAGTGACTCTCACTGAGTGCGCATGTGCGACGGCCGCCCTTGCCCGACCCACGTTCCGAGTGCCAGTCGCTGTACCGGAGCCCTCCAGTAGTGTCGTATAGGGTGTTATTGTATTCCGGCCATATCTTAATTTTGTTTTCTCTTCACATCTAATTCGATTAGATCTTCCTCTGCGTTCCCCTTTCGAGGTATCTTCTACCCGTCTCTAGCTCACAGCGATCACGAAGGTCGAAACGATGAGCGACCACACGGGAAATTCAACGCAGTCCATAGCAGATTACCTGGCCCAGCTGCTCAAGGATCGCAAGCAGGTGACCGCCTTCCCCAATGTCTTCATGCACGTCGAACGTCTTATAGATGAAGGTAAGTCGACCTTGAGTCAGTGGCAATTAGTCTATTAGTTAAGAATTATTATTAGAGATTACATAACCCGCCTGCCACACGGTTCTGAAACTGCTCATAGTTTCTTCACTGTTCGCTATGAATTGTAACTAATCTACCAGATTTTAAGTATGAAGTGAAATAATATAACGATGCCTTAGAAATTTCTAAATATAGAATCTTCCCCCGAGTTTTGTTGGGTTGGAAATGTTAGCCGTTTTGCTGACCGGGGCACGATTTCATGGACCAAAATAACCTGTTGAAGGTAAACAAAGTGGTTTTGTGATGGCGATAAGTTGACCAGCCTGTGGCGTGATTTTGAGAATCACATCTCTGTTCTTATTTTAGCTCATTCGGCCCGAACTGGGTGGGGGCGTTCCTCGAAACCTCTGTCTTAACTTTACCATTTTAAACCACATTCCTAAAGGATCTGTTTGTGGTTCTATTAATCCATGAATCCTATAAATTATATAATAAATGTTCTTTTATAAAAGTTGTATAGACAGTATATAAAAATAACCGTTACCATTCCAAAGATGTATTTCACCATTTTCTTATATGTTTAGGATAAACATTTAAAAAACATTACCTATAGACTAAACAAAAATATATCAACCGAAATCTGAGCCTTTAAGTGTAATTATGTTTTTTTTGTAGTTTCTTAATGAGCACTATTTAAGTAGCAACAATGCTCTATATATAACGGTTGTTTTCTATCTTCACACGTAATTCTTTTATCTGATAACTCATTTTGCAAGATTGTTTTTCAGGATTGAAAAAATTAAGTGGATATATTAATTATAATTTAATTTATTCGAGACGGTTAGGCATTCATTTATATTTATTTTAAACATTTCTTTGTTACAGTTACATTACATTTAATATTCTTTATCCAAATATTGGGTATTGTTTAATTATCAGTGTTATAATTTAGACAAAATGTAAATATTTAAAACATATTGTCCTTTTCTAGGTATTATAAAGCCCAACAATATTGTTTATTTTTCACTCTAGTCTTATCTTACTTGCCGGTAATCTAATGTTATAAATTCTGGATAACAAGAGTTCATTGTGAATGTCTTCCAAAATACGAAAAACTAGAAAATGTTTTTGCTGTAAATTATTTTTTTTAGTTTTCTAAAAATTGCATTTTATCTATCGTTAGTGATTTACAATTTTTTTTCCAAATTTGGTTATGGTATTTATATGTAACAATTTATTGCATGATGATTTCCTATAAAATTGAATCGAAATTAGTTCTAATGGAAAGCATAGAAATATAATCAACTAGAAATATGTTTAAATATTCATTGTTCTATCCAAAAGTGATTTATTTTACTTTATTAACGTTTATTTATTTTTTATTATATAATAAGATTATTCAATATTGCAATTAACAGATGTTAGATTGAGGATTAACTAATTCACGAAGGTTATTCAGATTTTTAATCATATATTTCACTGATGTGTGAACTGCCGAGGACGTTCAACTATTTATTAAATTAATTATATTTTATTTGGATGTTATAGATATATAATATAAACATAAATATATTCGAAGGTCCTATATATAATCAAATATTGTGGAAGACTTAAATTGCGACCTTTAACTCATAAGTCAGAAGTAGTTATGCTTACATTTCAAGTGCCTAGAATATTTGTTAGCTGTTTACTAGGGGAGTTATTTGTGTTTTTTATTTCATTTTAAGTCTTTACTGCTTTGTTTATTTATTTTCTCTTTAAGGTTTTTTTTTTTTTTTTTTTTTTTTTTTT
>NW_027112640.1:1963549-1966319 GCF_000696795.3 Halyomorpha halys | reverse complement strand
TTCTAAAGCTTCAAATGTAATATGTAATTAATAAATATATTAAAATATATTTGTAGATGCAAATTCATTTGCCTCATGGAAATATTCAGTGAAGGTTGTTTTGTTTTTTCTGCACCTGACCCTAAGGGCCTGGTACCTGCTGGGTCAGTCAACCCTTGGTACAGGTGACCCATTGTACCAAAGGGCATTCAGTTAGGGCTCTTCGTCCGCAGCAGGTACTTCTTCCATGCTTAAGGCGTCTGATGGTCGTCTGAAATGGAATTCTGTGTTGTTTCTAGCGGTTTTCATAGTTATCAAGATTAGTATTATGTCAAATGACTGTTTTTGGAGGATTTAAGTTCTGATTTAAAATTCTCCTCACTGTGCAAAGTCGGTACTTTAGTGGATTGTACATTTATGATCATTTATTAATATTTATCCCGCTGTCCAAAATATATTTGATAAGCTTTTTTATCACAATCATTTATATTTATTTTTTTGGGAGGGAGGAGGGATAGAGTTCAGGATTGTTAACACAATATTTATGGGAATTACTCTATTTTTTGGCTTAAGAATTGTGTAACTGGTAAAAGATTTACAAGTTTTATTCACACATTCTATTTATAACAAATATGTTACCAGAGTGAGGTGCTTTAAGGATTATTATACCTGAATAAGTATGATAAGAGAATAGAGATAAACAGGTAATCTAGTTTTTTTTTTAAACTAAAAAAATATAATAGAAAAAAAAGCGGGGAAGTAACTGCATTTCAGCTAAGTAATTATATACTGATATACAATAATGTATTTAAATTTCACTTTTATATCTATACCCAAAGAAAAAAATTTTTCCTGTTTCCTAGTTTTGTATTAATCTTTGATTGAGCTTTTTCTATTAGATTTCTATTTCATTTTTTAGTATTATGAAACTATCTTCAATAAATCTATTTTATTAATATAAACTATAATGAGGTTTGTGGCTTTAATGAAATGTCAAGTACATATATTAGAACAGCAATTGCACCAGTTTATTGGATAGGGACATAATTACCTTACATATTAATTGGTTTGGAAATAGATTCTATTTTAATTTTAATTTGCCGTTTATTAATAAAAACTACGGGAAAAGGAATTTTGAAATATATACTTGTCAAAAATAATACTTTTATGTATTAAAAATTGAAAGGAGATTTGATATGGGATAAGTTTTACACTTCTACTTAACTTGAGGTCTAACCAAAAGAGCAGTTTCCCCAAATATGGGTGTGTCTGAGAAAATTCGTTTGCACATACGTAAGCGTAAGTAGTGGGGGGGAATTTATGAAATTTTAATGGAGAATTAAAGTAAATTTATTAATATATAAATACTAATCCGCACAATCTCTAAATTTCATATAGAATGACACGGAACCAATTTTTGTCTTTGTAGTTTAAAATGTAAGTAAAAAATATTTGATTTTGAGGATTTTTTTCCACTTCATGATTAAATGTGAAGCATTACCTAGCTTCGGTAGGTAGGAAGTAAAATAATTTAATTGATTATGATCAAATTTTCTTATTTATTTTTGTATTATTTACTACTATTCTTGCTAACTTAAAAAAAAAAACTTTCAACGGTAGTCATTTTAAGTGTATGAAACTCCTAAGATTAATAAAATCATTTACTAGTTTGTATTGCATATGTATATATAAAGTTAATAAAAACCGGAGAACAAATCCTCCAAAATACTTGAAAATTTGAACTATACTTCAAATCGGTGACATGACTTGTTAATTATTTAGTTAATTTTCTGGTGATTGAAAAATAAAAGTACCTCTCTAGTGAAAGTTAGTTTCTTACCTGTCAACGTTTTAACAAATACTTTACAATATATAAATAAATTTATAAATAGTATGAATAGTGGAACTATATTACTATGGTATATTCTACTGCAATTAAATAAATCATTTAGTTCAGGATTGTGAAGATGTCATATAGTAATTTACTATAAATTTTAGAACGAAAAATGATTGTTGTAAAATGTTTAAACAATACAATTTTTTTTATTAAAAAAATGTACGATTTTTCTCAGTATTACCGACAGTGAAAGTACGAGCTATAAACAAAACAAAATTTTAAAAATCAACAAAATGTCTGAAGCCAGGCAGTTTAGAAAACACACGCCCGATTAAGATTCCCGTTACGACTGGTCCTTGCCCCTCCATTAATATCTTCCAAATATGGTCCCAAAGTCGTTTCGTATGTTTTTCAATAATTCAAAAGGTAGAGATTTAGAAGTTACGTAAAAGCTAGCCGCCCGTTAAGAATTTTTTTTATGGTCCCGCATTTCCTAATTAAACACATTCAGGCCTAGTCCAGTTAATTTTATTTAATTATGGAACTCGCAAATAATTTATATTTCGTGGAACGTTATGGTTATTACATTATAATATTATTAATATTCGTTTACGTAATGCGATATTAAGTATATAATTAATTGTATTTTCGGGCAATTGATAGGACATTGTTAATCATAATTGTTGCACGTATACGGGTAGGAAGTTACGTGGTCTTTATTAAGTGGGGGAGAACTCGGATGGTGCCCTATTTGGAACTGTTTTGGATGTAATTATTCTTCTATTCCAGTTTTTAAAATAATATTTTAGAATATTATCACTTGATATCTTACATAATTTAATGCTTATTTGTCTTTTACTATCCTATGAAGTTTTGGAAACTATTGTAATCTTCAGGTTTCACAATCATTTATTTCCTATATTTATCCTATAAATATTATATCATTCCTTATAT
>NW_027112640.1:1874806-1963452 GCF_000696795.3 Halyomorpha halys | reverse complement strand
TTAATAATGTATTTGTTAAATATTAATTTGTTAATAAGTATATAAATAAAATAATATTTAGTTATTCATATTTGCTTGTTTGCACTATACCTCAGTTTTGAAAACAATTTGAAGATTTGAAATTTGAAAATAATTGTCTTTTTTTAGTTTATCATACATACTACTTGACCGAATTATTCATTCATGTTACTTATTCAAAGTATAATTTAATTTGTTATTGAATACATTTTTCACTAGGATGGACCTTTTAGAAGTTGCTGTAATAATTTTATTTATTTATTCTGGGATATGTCCCCTTAGAATAATATGATAGGCACTGAAAACGGGCTTAGTACCTTAGGAGTAATATAAAAAATTTTGAAATAATATAACATCATGAACTATCTCTAATAATAATACATTTGGAAAATTATATGATAATTTAATAATATACTGTAGTATTATAAATTCCACCTCTAAAACTAGATTTAGTGAAGAGAAACCAAATGTGTCGAGTACCTAAAAATGGATTTTGTTATCTAACAGTGTGATAGTCTATATTATTATATAAACATATGTTATTGATGTAATCTATTTTATGAATATAAAGAAGGTACAGTAATAAGTAGTTAATTTATTAATTTGTTTCACCATCTGACCTTTACTATTTTAAATTTTAGTAATCCTGTTATCTTGTCCGCAGGTAAGTAAAAAAAAAATGTTAAAAAAGTTATTATTTATTTGAGTTTTCTATTAAATAATTAAAAATGAAATTAATGAATTGTATGCAGTTGTTGAAATACTTATTTAAAAATGTTAATTTACCATATTTTTATATATATTATAGGAACTGAAGAGAGAGAAACAGTATCCTCGAAACGTTCATGAAACAGAAAATTGAATTAAGGCCACTATTATGTTTAATTTTTACTTGAAGGCAGGACAAGATGATTGAAAAATTTGTAGAATAAGTTATGATTTTTTATATCGGGATATAAGTCGGTGGATAGGAGTTAGAAAGTTTTAGAAGTTTCTTGTCTTGCGCCAAGTTGTAGCTCAAATATTCTTCTACTTACAAAATAACTTCTACATGCAACAAAAATCGATGTTTTCAGAATATTGTAACTGTTATGGTTTTTTTTTTTTTTTTTAACAACAATGATTGTCTACCCCTTTTCCTGGAAACCTTCTGTTTCATTTTTTCAGGTTTAGTTATCTTAGTACCAAGAATTCGAACCTAGGTCGCTGTTGCTCCAAACCAAAGAGATACTGTTTGTGTTCTGATGCAGTTGATTAAATAAAACATGATTTATAGATATATAATGGATTGTCTGAGAGGTTCGAAAAATCTCTACGGAGATGAAAACTTAGTTAAATAAATTACATGAAAGGGCCAAACCATACATGCCAGTGAAGAGGGTGACAACCATATGGGATCCTGCTATAACAAGGGTCTTTTAATATACATACCCCTTCTATACACTCAAGGGTTTATCTAAACCAACCCTTTTATAACTATGGCACACTCTAGCACACATGGATACTCTTGATATCCAACACGACTAGTAGTAACAAGATAACACACCAGTTGCTCAGAACTCCATCTTTAAAGATGGTGAGCAAAGTGTTTGAATCGTCCATCTTTAGCAGATAGCTATATCAATTTGTGAGCTAAAGTACTCTGGTAATTTTGACAAGTTTGATGGATGGTTTTTTCAAATAAGTGATACCAAAAGCTTTGCCTTAACATATTTATTTATTTTCATTGTTATTTATAACAAGTTTGATTTCTTCAGCTGGAGTAACAGTTGTATTCTTACTCATTTTTACTTAATGTTTGAATAGAAAATATCTGACCCCCCTTCTCCCCCCCCCCCTGCCAGCGGCTCTTGGACCAATATTGTGAACATTTCTTATATGGATCTCAGTTCTATCGCATACAAATGTTTTTATGACAAGTGTATGTATTGTATTTTCTTGAAAATTTGACAATAATAGCAGGGTAGGAAAAAATATTTTTAAAAAAACATGCATATTAATAAAATATCAAACAAAGAAAAATAACCTATTTTCCTTACTCCTGTAGACATAGTCTGAAATCATTCAATACTTATTTTATGGCTTCATAGTATCCAAAAAATATTGCTAGAAATTAACAATTTCTCAAGATTCAAACTCGATTTAACGTGTTTGAGGTCTTAGGTAATATTTTTCTCGAAAATGTCCATATTTCTAACGAATGCATAGGGATTGTGTTGTTGGAATGTGAATGTGTTATTATGATGCAAGAATCGAACTTGCAAAACTTACCACTATCTTAAGATTCTTCAAATCATGGATATTTCCATAAAGACAAAGACTACAGAAAAAGATCGTATGGAAACGAATCACGTGCCCTCTTAAGCCGCTGCTAGCCCGTCGGTACCATTTGCATTTTAATTGCTTTTAATCAAAGGCCACCTCCGATTGAAAAATGGCTATAACATTTGTTATTCTCCTCTTGTATTCCTCCTGATGTTCCTGCTTCTAGGTCCCCTCCAATCCTAGCAAATATTTGCTATGTTTCAGACTTATTTCATTCTGATAACGATGTCCATAACTAGATTTCCTATCATCTTATTGTCAGTAATATTAGGGGAATGTGATTTTGCGTTTTTAAACTTTAAAAAAATACGATCTAATCCTTAGTACTGATACCTACCAGTTTACTATTACTTTGAAACTGTAAATGCATCTCATACCTTTTTGTTAGACTGCTCCATGAGGTGCCCATTAAAAGAAATATCACTACTTTAATTTAATAGTGGCTTATCTGAAAAGAAAAACGTTTATTCATTTTGTTGTTTTTTATCAAGAGTTTATGATAGCCCCATTGTCTGAAGACAGTCAGAAGGATGACTCCGGTAAAGGAAGTATGTCCAGTCCATACTTATATACTTGGAAATATATTCAATTGAATACATCAAATTCGAAATTTTCTTTTGCCACTTTTAAAAGTTTTGTATTGGATTGTCATAAATCGACAGGATTTCTTCCAAAACGATTTATTTCACTTATGATTTAAGAAATTTATTCACCTTATAATAATAATCTGGAACAAAAACTGTTAAAAGTTCAATTATTTTCGTGGGTTTTATCATATTCAACTCTCACTTCAAGCATAGTTTCTTTTTACTTATTTAAGATTGAGTTTAGCATGGGCTGCAAAACTCCCGCACGAAAATCTTATTTTTCCTTCAATTTCGTTTGAAATGCAGATGAGAAGAGTTGTCTTATGCTTATGATCCCTAGAAAAATGGCCGAGGGAGAGAGAGAAGACTCCAAAAATCTTTAGCCACCTAAATCACTCAATTCGAAAAGACTGTAGAGACAGGGGTGCCAAACCTTATAAAACTCGAAAAATTGTTTGGGTATGGGATTGGACCTCTGAAGATCCACTGTTCCCAAATTTAACAGTTCTAATAAATATGCTCCAATTATATGTATGTATTTATTTCGTTCTAGTAATGAAACGGGTATAAAAAGCGCTCAAACATTCTATAATGTCCATCGAGTATTTAAGTTTGTTATTTTCAGGGTAAATACGAAAAAAATAATGCAGATCCTTCAAGATCCGTCCCATTTGCGTTTTACATTTTTGATAGGTCGTTGTCCTCTGCCAGTCACTGTCTGCCACTGATTGGTGGAGCTAATTCTTAGTTATTTCGGCAATTATGTACTTATCCTGTGTTAATCGATTGATTATTGGCAGTGATTAGTTTTTTTACTATCCCTTACCTATACATGGAATATAAAGAAAGTGAAAGTTATGCTATCGTGAATTATTTCGAATTAGAGTTATCAATGGAAATACATGTTTTGTGGTCCTCTGAGTTCAAAACCTGGTCTCGCAAAATGGTCTGTGAAAAGGCTAGCTCAAAAACTAAAAGTGGTACGAAACTGAAATTACGTACGTTTCTAAAGTGATTTCATGTGGATGTGATTGCAATTTTTTTGCTAAAATCTACGTACAAGAAGTGCCACTTTATGGAATCGATTTTTCACATTTATTCAATTTTCTCAAAAACAGCTTTAAAGATTTTGATCAAACTTGCACTCAAGTTATCTTTAATATGAGATAATTTTTATCCTCTCTCAAATAGAATGACAGGGATTTAATCCCGAATTTTCTAAAAATATTCCTGTTAAGTACCTTTAGTTATATTTATTAGAAAATAATAATTGGTTCTCATTGCTCACATTAATATACCATGTTTAAATACAAAATATTAAAGAATTTTATTCGCAACTAAAGGAGAAAAAAGGAAATATAGATAAATCCGTATCGAACTGGTAATGCCGAGGCCTCACTTTCGAAGTATTCATGATGTGTTAAATGTAAAATGTTTTACCATGTTAATGTTATAAGTATAGTATTGTCAGCAGCCATATTTAAAGTCATGTTAAATACATAAGAGCTCCTAGCGGATTTTCTAAGAAAATTGTTTTATAACCATTCCTTCCAAAACTTCATGTTATTGTTTACTTCTAAGTTTTGATTATAGTAATTTATTACAACATGCCTAATGTGGAAGTATGGCCTCTCAGTGCCTTGTTGATCTTCTAACTTGTGAGGAAGAGAATCAAGATGAGCTAATTGACAACTGTCATTACATTATTATTATTGCCATTCTTCATTAGTATTAAAAATATCTAAAACAATACTAACGCAATCAAAAGACAAACTACAAGTAAGTAATATGTATAATACTACACTCCTTTTTACATTGCTTGTACCTAATGAAGACGACCTCAGATGGTTTGTTGCATGACGTCATTCTCCATTTAACAGACCTAGTAACAAACTCCCAACCATGTTATATAGTTTTAACATGGTAAAAGAAGGAAATGTTTCTTCATTTAACATGAGTTTTACTGTTTAACACGATTTGAGATGTTAAACTTAAGATCATGAATACCCCTAATATTTTCCAATAGCATGACTGCTTCGCTATCTTTTGTTAAACTGTTGTATTCTTGGCAGAAACAAAATTTATGTATCTAATTATCATCTCAAGAAACCCTAAAATACGAAATTTTATAGCAACAGACAAATACAAATTTTTTGACCATAATTTTCGTTTACCAGGGAATTTCAGATTTTTTTTTTTCGAAAATTACATAAATAGCTATATCTTTAACACATGCTTACTGTTCTAGACACAACTTGGGGCATTTGTTTTTTGTTGTTTTTTGTCACATTTTGGTTTGTCATTACACAGCTGTTACCTTATCATGTTGATTAAATGCCTGTTTTTACTTAATTTTTGTAGTAGCTACTCGTATCTCGGACAGTTATTGCGGCCTCTGTCATGCGAGGACAAATTTTATCACGGAAGCCCAAATGGTATTCTTGGGTCGACTCTGAAGACCGGTTTTCGGGTTCGGCTTTTAACGGGCCTTCGCGGCCTGAATACCCGTTCCGAGGCGTCTTAGACCTACGCTTAATCCGGTATATTGCCTGTAGGAAATTTTTTATTAATTCAGAAATATGATTACTTCTAATAATAAATATTAGAAGTATAAGTAATTATATATATGTATATAAATCGGTAGCATTATGATTTCTTAAAACTAGAATGTTGGTTATGATTTAGATCTGTGTAGGATTTAATATTTTGTTTTAATGTTTAGAAATTTCGTCCGTTTCATTAGATGATATATAATAAAATAAAGTAGAATCACATAACAAATTGTTAATATAAAATAAATTAAACATTAGTAAAAAATAGTATTATATTTTTTATTAGCCATTGAATTGAATGTGATTTAATTCCAGACTATACATTATCTAACTTAATCGACAGTCGTGGAGTAAAAACTGGGCTTCGAAATAGGATTGGCCTAAGAATAAAACTTGAACAGAAAACGTCAATAGCTAGAAGTTTAACAGGAGAATACTATTTTACCATAAAGATAATTACTCTGAAGAAAGCTAGAGAAAGATAAAACAAAATTCTATTTGAATTTTAATTTAATTTAAATAAATGTTATACATCATTATGCTTAAGAAAGTTGAGTAATTCAGCATGTAAAATATCTTATAAATGCCACTAAAATTACTTATTGAGAAACTTCTAAAAGAAAGTCCTACCGGGTGGGTCTGTTCTATGTTTGAAATTCATGTATCTTATCTGGTGCCTCTGATACTTGAGGTAAGCGATTATTGAAAGGGAAGGTTTTGTAAGTGTAGATTTAACTAACAGTCCATATGTATCCTCCTCAATTTTGTAAAACATTATTAAGGTACCTTTTGTTTTCCTTAGCCATATAGCATCACTTCCCATCCAAATATAATAATGAGATGATACTCCGCCCCGAGAAGGATCTAAAAGTTGTCTGACAATTTTGATCAAATTACCTAATTTACCTGAGGTTTCACTTACAGGACAGTTTCACAGGATTTCTAAATTTTTCACTTTCTTGAGAATTTTTTGAGGTAACTGATATCCCTCAATTGCGTTCATATGTAATTCCGATTATAATCACTTGTTTGAGTTCTACTACCATTTTCCCAGTTTAACATAGATTCTAAATTTTTCTATCTTTCTAGGTTTTTAAATTATTTAAGGGATGATATAAATGACCCCCTCCCCCACCGCTCTCCTGTAAGGACGTACCTTATTCAGCCCTCTCTTGTTGGGAGATGAGAACGGAATGCCGATGGAGGTTTAGCGGTTGGTAGCGGATCGAGGCCCGACAGAGCTGGCTCCGGAAGTCATTACGCCCTAATCAACGACCATTTTCTGTCTTTTTGACAGCTCATTCTCCGGCTTCGTTAACGGCACTAAAACGCTACGTGATGTCAACTCCCGCTCTTATACTACCGTTAGGTGAATTATTGAATCCGCATAATTTTGTAATATATTTCATTCTCTCTCAGTTTTTTATTATCTCTATTTTTGAGAAGAATGCAGTAATATAGGTCACCATACTGTTTTAAATTTTATGTCGGAATGGAATACAGCTCTCCTGTTGGGTTTATATATAAATCTCTACATTCTAAGCAAAATAAAAATAATTTTTCCTAAAAAAAAATAAATAAATCTAATAAGTTATTTATAAAGCGAAAAAACTATAATACAGATTTATTTCTTAATTATTTGCATTACATATTTATTTTTAATTAAAAGAAAACATTTCTTTGTGGATTATAAATTTCCAATTTCAGTGCAGTCTATTTTGCCATCATAAATTTTGTACAATTAAAAATAATATTCAAAACAATTCTAGTTATGCATATCAGAATTAATATAAAAGGAATATACCAATTGATGTATTATGGTGGAGCCACACTATTTTCGAAAAATGCTTTTATTGCAGATCTGAATAAAAAAAAAAAGATATATCACAATTTTCGATGTATCTTAATTCAACAGCTAATAATAAACAACAGGCCATACAGACCAGTGGTTCCCAAACTGGGTGCCGCAAGAAAATACAACTTTCTCAAAATATTACATTTAAAATATCAAATATATTGTTAATTTCCGAATTTATTTAGCTCTTATTTCTTTCTACTTTTCCCACATATTAAACAGCTCTAAGGATAGATGTTTTTTGCCCAAGAACCCGAAAAAAGTTTGGGAACCGCATAGACACCTAAAACTTGTTGGGGACAGAATTATCAATTCAGAACTACTAATTTTCGTAAAACGTCGGGCTGCAGTATCTTCGCATCGGAATATTAAGGGGTTACATATTACCATCTTCTCCAGTAGAAAAAAACAAACAGCACAGTAATAAATTAAAATGTAGATGTTGAAAATAACATTAATCAAGTGATATTGTAGAATAGACCAAACAACAGTATTTCTCTTTTCCTCTGTTCCTTCAAGGACTGTACTTGCCGAATTTCTTCTTCACCTATACTCCAGAACATCCTTACAATGCCGGCAGATGTCTTGCCTATTAGCCAGAGAAGTGGGAAAAGATTATAACCCGCAGATAGGCAATATACCAGTTCTAGGGCTACTTTCACACTTTTACTTCAGGCTCTCCTTACAAGGACTTGCCCATTTGTTACTGGCTCGGTAATTATTACAGTGGAACATATTTCAAAAGAAATAGCCGTTGAACTAATATTTTTATTTAGGAATTAAATTCTGAATTATTTTTATTGAGTAATCAGCATTTCATAATTAAATAATCTTTTAGCATCATATGATGTCAACTAACTTATAGGTTTTATAAAACCTCCCGAACCAGAAGTTTTACGGTTGGTTTCAACAATTTTTTTCGAAATTAACAAGATATTTATTCGCTCTTTTAAAAATTCAATATATTTCATTATTAATTTTAGTTTTTCAGCATGTAATATGACACTATAAAAAAGTAATTATAATTCCTACTTTATATTTGAGAAAGAAAATTATTTGTAGTGGATAAATAAATTCTAGAGTAAAGGAGATAGTAAACATATAAGTAGAGATTAAAGTTCATATTTATAAAAAATCTAAGCTAGATAGAAAACATTAAAAATAGTTTATTATATATAAAAAAAAAATAAAAAAATTAAATATGACGATATAAATATAAATAAATGAATGAGGATATATTACTTACTCAGTATTCAAATATAAATTCTTTCTTATTCTCAGTATTAAGATAATCAACCTTTATTGATAATAAAATAATTTAAATAGATAAAACAACATATAATGTAATAATTACTATAAACAATTATTATTCAATAATTATTTAATAATTATTTTTATCTATTTTTGTTAATATAAAGTTTTTAGTATTTTCTATTATTACATGTTGATTTGTTGGCCTTGCGGAAAAATATGTTTCATAAAGTAATATATTTACCCTTCCCTTAGTATTAATCTTTTATTAGTAATTTAATAATTGACTTATTTTAATTTTAGTAATACTTAACATCATTAAATACTGTTAATAAAGAGCATGCTTTATGATTTAATTGTTATAGAAAATTTAAATCCTTAATGTAAATTTGTTTCAAACTTGAAAATTATCTTTATGAATAATCAAAAAACGAAATAACTTATTCT
The DNA here is from genome assembly GCF_000696795.3 of Halyomorpha halys. Classification (NCBI taxonomy): domain Eukaryota; kingdom Metazoa; phylum Arthropoda; class Insecta; order Hemiptera; family Pentatomidae; genus Halyomorpha; species Halyomorpha halys. The sequence continues at coordinate 1,954,417 of NW_027112640.1, read as the reverse complement.
TAGTTAATATTCCTAAATTATCCTTTGATATGCTTCTAATAACGATTAATTATATTATCATTTTAATTAATTTAATAATATATTTGGTTTATTTTTTGTTTGTGTAAATTATGCTGATTATCGCTTGTTTAAAATGCTCCTGAAACATAAGCTAACAAATATTCGAGATTTATCTTGTGTTAATTGATATAATATAGGTCAGGTTTGTATTATATATTATTTTTATTATGTATTCTTAGTTGTAATCTTTATTAAGTTCATTTATATAAATGTAATGGTTTTATACTGTTAGCCAGTTTAGAAGACACACACGTGCTGGTGACTCATAGGTGATGGTTGATGGTGTCACTCTGCAGTTCCATTGATTAACCACAATTAATGCTTTCTAACCTCCTTATCAATTGTGGTGGAATTATAATTTTTAAATGAAGGAAATATACTTTTTACGGTTTTGTTTCATGTTAACATAAGCTAAGGCGTTTTGAAAAGACTAGAAACAAATTATATTAAAGGAGTACAACATGATATATTTTATATTAAAATAATTAGACGAAAATATGTAATGTTTTCGGTCACTTGTGTTTTTTTTTTTAATTAAGTAGAATAACAATGAAAATGTATGTATAAACAGTTTTGGAAAGTATTGCTTAAATAAAATTAAACTCTGACTGGGATTGTTTTCTTTGTGTACTGATAAATTTTCATAAGAAAGTATTTTGAGGGATTTTTTGTTATTTTGTTCTAATAAATATAAATCAGTTATGAAGAGTAACAAAATTGGTAATTGGTATTATTAACATTTATTGTCTCATTGGTGAATTTCATGAAATATATTTCTTCTAAACAAATTATTAAAACATTTTATTAAAGAGTACACTTGAGATAATGAATTTTAAAAAATATATTGCAATGACAAAAATAAAGAATAGCCTTCTAACTGAAATAAAGAAAAACATGATGTAGATAATAAGAATTATACAAAATAAAAGATAAAAAGATTAAAACATAAAAATGAGTCTCCTTTTAAATAATTAATATTACTCCATCTGTTGTTACATCCGTTCCTGTACAGGAAGCTTGAGGTCCTTGCTAGAATCCTATTTAAGAGCCTGTGTGATAGTAATTGTGTTTACGCTTTGTGCATTATCAGATATTATTTTTTAAAGGATTTGCGAAATCCGCTTATTCTCTGATCACATCTTAACTCCAAAGTTTTCAAGATTAGAACTGTCGAAATCGTAAACGGTTTAGTCCGTTAGTTGTTATTTTCACTTGTTGATGTTATTTTCACCGCATGAAACTAATTTTCCTAATGGAAAAAATAATTGAAATTACTCAGTTGTCGTTTAGAAAGAACATGGCGCTTGCTTTATAGGATTTTTGAATTATATAGTTTTCTTTTTTTATTGTTTTTATATATTTATTATTTGTAGTATAATTAGTAATTATTAAAAGATATTGAATCGTAATTTTTTATTTGTTTTGGTACTATACTTCGTATTTTTTTATCTTCTAGTAATCTTTTATCTATATTAAAACATATATGAGCATTTTACGCAGCAATTCTTTGTTATCCCTATTGTAGGCTAATATCGGAATAATATGAAATAAATATATAAATCTATTAGATGGTTTAGAAGTATGTTTTATAATGTTGAAGATTTCCACGATATTTTAGAATATTGTTGAATAATGTCAAATAAGTTGAAAAGTAGATTTTACTGTCCCAGTTTTTTTGATTGTATCGCCTAATATTTAGGTACATCAGTATAGGATTTAAGCCATTAAACACATGATAAGTTCCTGTTTTATTTATAAGGTTTTAATATCATGGATTTACACAAAAACAGAATAGTTTTTCAGATGTAGTGTTGATGCCTCTGTAACGATCATTGTGAAGTCATGTCCTTTTTAATGACCTACGTCATGCCCCGCTGTCCGTGAAAAGCATCGTATCTCCCCCCACCTGTTTACATGTTCGTCTGGTTGAGTAATAGCAATTATTTTGTTAGTCTTGCTGCAGATTAGCTTCAAAAATTATCATTTTTTGATTATGTTGAATATGAGTATGAACGTTCAGTGAATATGTTTTCTTAACAATTACGGTTTACTAATAAAAAACGTTGATTTGAGCCATTCTGTTGTGTTACTTGATGCCATAATTAATTTAATGTTAGTTTCGGTGCCATTCAAAGTGTGTACTTAGGTTTACAAAACAAAGTTGAGACATGTGCTTCACTGGTAAATATTTTATTTTATCGAAGACATGTATGTCGTGGAAGTAAAGAATACTATGTCCAATCTTCATCATAGATTTTTATTTAACTGTTTTTCCTTTACCCAGAGGTATGGATGACTTTTTCCTTTATCCAGGGTATAGATGAATGACTATCTGTGCTTTACCCAGGGCTGTAGATGACTATTTCCTCAACAATAATTTGCATTAGAACAACAAAACCATTATTTAAATTCTAAATTCAGAAAAGTAAATTTGAAAATCAATGTTTTAAATACAAAATATATAAAGTACAAAAATGTACGTATTCTTTTAAAGCAGGCAACTACCATTACAATTCAGTTTTTTTAAACACCAACAACTTAAGTCCATTTTTGTCCATCTCACTCAACAACCGATACCTCAACATATTATGTCATATGAGAAATTCTTTTAAACTCATTAATAACAATCAATGTATAAGATTTTAGTTGTTTTTTTATTAATGTTTAAATATTCTCTCACTTCAGTTTTGTGATTAATTGTTTTTATTTGGATATAGTCCAGCATTTTTAGGGGTTATCTGTTTGTTTTTTTAACACAGTTTTCCTGTGTTTTGATTTCAATTACAGCTTCATACGATACCTTTCTTCAATTAAAATAATATGTAACAAATTATTAAAATGTTTTGACAACAATAAACAAGTTTAAATTAGCTGTTTATTTTTAATTGATTGTAATAACTATAATATGTACAAAAGCACTCAACATTCTCAGAAAAGCCATTGATTATTCTTTATTTTTATACCACACCATCTTTTCGTTTCTGATCACCTTTTGTTTCAGTTTTTCATATCCTTTTTTTACTCAGTGTTATAGACTTACCGATATTATGTCACTATTGCTTTTTGGTTTCTTTTTTATATGTAAATACATAAGACGGTTTTATAATTTGTCAGTTTCCTCTCTGGAATATTAAAAAAAAAAATCAATTGTGAGTCGTTTGCAACTCTCTTACGTTCCAAGGGATCCGTTATAGTGAAATTGTTCCTATCTACATTCTTGTAAGTTCCTTTGCGCTTTCCCCTCGAGTCTTTGGGATGCTATCCATCCCCATCGCGCCCACTTGGGTAAGCCTAGAGACGTGTCCTCAACCACATGGGACACATATGTGCCCCACACATGGCCGCGCGCGCACTGGGCGGGGACACCAGGATATCACCGTTACCCGCTTATTATCATATATTTAACAGGTGTTATAAAATCTGTAAGGTTATAATTATTAGTGAAGTCTGTGCTTTGTGTTTTTATTGAGCTTACAAATTACATCAAGTGCAATTTTATGTTTCAGGCCTAATCATTCCTCCCTTTCTGTGTGCCTAATTGGCCAAGTAATGTGGATATTAGTCATGAGGAATTATATTTGATGTAATAGCAATGCGATTTGGACCATTAGACTAACGATATGTTTAAAATAAATTACTGGAACTCACCAAAATTGCGCTCAAACCAGTATTTACAACTGCCATATATACGGTACAGAGATAATTCAAGTTGTTTATTATATTGCCGCGAAGTTCTTTATTTGTGAATTCTTATTTAATAAGTATCTGCGCTTTATATTATTTTCACTGCTAATAGAGGTAACGAAAAAAACAATTCCTACCTTGTTCCATTAGCAGTTGTAATCGTAATGCAAAACAGCTTCGCTGTTATAAGCAGTTGCAGCCTGTCGTGAAGATTAATTTAGTTCTTTGAGTCTCTTGCCGTTTTCATAATCTCTCAGCAGATGGATCTAGAGCTAGATAAAACTTCCCTCTGGTTTCAATCCAATAAGATCTCTTTATTAGGCAACGATGCTTTTATCGTAAGGATGACTGTTATGTTTCCATTTCGAAACTGTTCTACTATAGAATTTCTTCTGGGTTTGGAGCAATCCAATGCTTTCAGTTTCATTTGAAATTCCTTCTAATGATCATGATTAAGAGTAGAGTCGGTAGATCTTTCTATAGTTTTCTGGATTATAAGTATAGTGGACCCTAGTTTCGTGGATGGTTATATCGCGGATTCGGATTTATCTCGGGTCTAGCCACTATCACAATTTCTAATTGTTCTTAAAATAACCTAATGATGTTTTATTTTTGTTTCCCGACATTGCAGAACAAAACACAATTTAAGGAATTAAGTATATTACCGACGTACGTGTAGTTTCGTCATTTTTTCCCGCTTATCTGAAGGTAGGAAGGAGGTAAAACTCGTCAACTGAGGCTGTAGCGAAATTGCTGCTATTTAACATTAATTTTTTTGTTAAATATTTTAAATTCCATTGAACCAACAATGTTGAAGGAGCAGGTAAAGAATTTACAGCTAGTTAAAATAATTACTATTTTAAATAAACGACATAAGCAAAGTATATATCGATAAACTAATATAATTTATAAAATAATAGTATATATATATATATATATATATATATATATATATATATATATACACACACATATATAAAAATATATTTTTTTAATAAACTATCTTTTATTAAATAAATGTATGATGTATAAGTTCTTCCCATGATATGCATTTGTCTACTTTCGAGATAGCGCGGGTATTTTTATAACGCTGGTTGACATATTTCCTTGGCTGTGTTATAGTGTAAAATAATAGATAAGGTAATAAAACTTTTTACCTTAACCTCAACAATTTTTTTTAATTTGCTCCTCTTCTATTGCAGATTCTTTGCAGTAGAAAAGATAATTATTTACGATTTTTTAGGAAGGTTTTATTACTAAATATTAGTGCTGTTTTCATTGATAAATATTCTTAACATCCTAATTTTTGGTTTATTGGTTATTTAAGAAGTACTGTTATCATTACCAACTAGGCAATGATGTTTGCTTGTAACCCTATTTTAACCTGATTAACTAAGCAAGGAGGGAGGGTGGTTCGGGAATCCCAAAGTAGAGGGAGAGATTTTTTACTTCTTCCGTCTGGGTTTCTTTCTTTTAGTTTTTTATAATGTTATTAGAATGAATTAGTTCCCACAGTTTTTTGTTATTAAATAGCAAATAATATGAGATTCAAAATCGATTTCTAGAAAAAAAATATTTATACACGTATAAAAAAAGAGAAACATGTGGTATTAAAAAGCGTTCAGTGAATAAAATTTTCAATTCATGAGAGTTTTAATTTGAATCAATTAATCGATTCAAAATATCCATTAAATTATTCATTGTTCATTCACCAATCAATACGAGAGCATATATTGATATCTAAAAATATCGCAGTGTATATAAATTTGGTAGTTGAAATACTTAATTTTGTTATGAAGAGACAGTGCTTGAAACGTAGTTGTTTTAAGTTATTTCTATTTTTTTCTATAAACTGCCATTTTTATATTATTATTTATTGAATATAAAAATCTGGTCTTTACTTAACATTAAAAAACTATTGTTAAAAGTATCGAATCGTTTCTTGTTTACCTTGTTAAGCTTTCAAACTTTAACTTATGGGACGGTTGTTATAATGGAAAAAATTTAATAACCAGCAATAGAAATATGTGCATTACTCTTTTTATGATAACTATTATGAATAATATATAATAAAAAAAAATTGTATAGGTAGATATAATTTATGTGAGTCCTTTTCGTTTTAATAGTCTAGAAGTTTAATGTTTCGTCATAAAAGTTATAATCGTCTAGTTATTGATTTTAATAGTCTGGAAGTTTGATGTTTCGTCATAAAAGTTATAATCTGATTTTTAAATTTGTATTCTGACAGGTTTTGATCTACAAATAAGGCTTAAAACAGTAATAAATGGTGGCCTTAAGAAATTAAACTTAAAAAATACAAAACAATTAAAGTTGCCACTTGAATTTTTTTCCTCTTAGTTTTAAATATTGTAATACTATGAAAAGATACGTAGATATAGTAAAAACTTCAAGTAATAATTATTTATTGACTTAATTTAGTTCTTTCGGGTGTTGTAATTTCTTTATATTTTAAATGCTTTCTTGTTTTTTCAATTTCTGTTTTTGTAAAATTACTTACCGATTTTGTATTTTTATACAATACAAAATACTTTAAATTTGTCTTCTAGTAAAAAAAAAAATTGTTCAGAATTAATGAGAAGGATGTTAAAAGAAAACTGGGCCTTAAAATGATGCAGTTCTTTACAGACTTCAATACCCTTCGCCCTATCGGAATGCTGTTTGAGGTGCCTTTGAACTTTTTTTTTTGTACAGCTGCGGTCTTCCTCACTTAGATGTAGTTAGGAATGTCCTCTATGTCTTCTCATGGGCTTGTGAAAGCTGTCCATCTGTATCCTTCTCCAAGAGGAATTCGTGTCCAAGCAATTTGTGAGGTTTCAAAGTTGTTTTATTGACGTCAGTGGTCGACTTTTTAAGAAAAAATCTCGTTGGTTAGTATCACAAGTCATCTCTCAGGCAACCATTTCTAAAGATCATCTTAGTAAGTTTATTACCCCATTATAAGTAGGATAGTAGTTTTAAAAATTGCTACCATTAACACTAGATCTACGGACCCTATATTTTGAAATATTCCATGTTCTCAATTTTGGTCCATCTATTCTTAATGGTGCGATTAAAATTTTATTCAAAATGATTTTACTAAAATATCCTTCTAAAAAACTAATTTTCTTACAAATGAGTGTCATCTGATTGACTGGGTTCTCAATATTGGGTCTTTATTTGATTTTAAATTTGAAAAGACTTGAAAATAAATTGATAGAAAGATAATGCATATTGTAAATTTTATTTGCAATTTGTGTTTCTACCATAATTCTATAATTTGGTATAAAACAGTAAAAATATAAATGTTACAAATAAATCAATGTTCACTTTTCTAAATTTATTTTTAAGCTGTGATTCATTGCCTCAAACATGTAAGGTTTTTAGTAATGTATCCGTTTCAAAAATGTTATGCTTAGAATTTTTATGATTGTAAAAGTAATGTTAAGAGCAATACCTTATCTTAACGGTCTAACATATTGTACTTCTGAATCGTTCTTAAAATATTAGAAACATGTTTGAACAGAAAAACTCTTCTTTCTAACCAAGTGTTAAAATTTTGTATAGTTCGCCCCATTTTCAACAAAACTGCCTTTTGTGGTCAGTGCTTGAGACCTTTGTACGTGACTTTTTCCAACTTAGGGTCTTTATGTAACAAAGACCAGCGCTGTCTGTATATCAAGTTCTTAGTCCTACTATTTATTTTTATTTTTTAATGTTTGTATTTATTAACTAATAAACATATGTTAAACGTTTTATTGTGTTCGGTTTTTATCATTTCTGTCATGTATTGACAATATCGTGTTAAAATGGAAGTTGAATTTCGTTAAATAGATATTCTGGGTATTGATTTTTTGTTATTTCCGGATCATAAATATACAGGTAGAAAGGATTTCGCGATTGGACACTAGGCAGGTCCCAACCGTACGGCAGTTAAGCAGCCAAGTTAAAACACTTGTATTCGCTTGCACTCAATACTCTTACCTGCGAGCCTTAAACAGTGCGAAGATTCATCTGTTAGAGATCAAAAGGTTGAATGCCACCTTTTTAGGAAGTTAAGGGAATGTTTTTGTTTCCGTCCCCAAAGTACGATTAGCCTATGAAATGGCTGCATTTCATGAAACTCCTATCAAAAGTTGAAACTTGATTAGTTAGTAACGTTGCAATTGATGTTATATAAAAACTGAATAAAGGGGATAATTAATGAGAAATTATTCTATAGTTTTAGCACAGTAGTCCTGCACTTTTATAACTGATTTTACTTACGGATGATTCAATTGAGATAAAAGTTCACGTAAAATAGTTATAAGTATTATTGTTGTTTTCTACGGATTCAGTACGAATTTTTTTCTTATCTCCGTTCGGCGAACCACATGAAGACTTTTTAGAAAAAGTCACAAGGAAAAGAAGACATAGAAGCGCTTAGTCAAGAGTGTGACCGCAGAGCCCATAAAAACCGGCGCCTCCGAACAGGATCAGATGTCTGGTTCTGTGACTGCATCAACTAGGCCCTTTATCCAATGGCTTATATTTCTAATTAAGTACAGCTTTTTTCTTTTCGTTTAATTTTGATTCTTTTTTTTTCTTCGTATTTTTTAGCTTTCTAATCCTTGAATTTCTACTGTAACAAGATGTAACGGTGATTTCATCTTGTAGGTTGTTGAAATATTCTCGCCAGACTAATACGATTATCGAGTTATTTTCGTTTAAATTTCATTCTGACTTAGTTACTTGGTGTCTACCGAACATGGAAAACTTAAAACAAGTTTTGATCTTGCAAAAGTCAGATCATTTAGTGCAAAAAAAAAAAACACTGGAAGGAAGATAGTTGACCATATGTAGTTGGAAGATGATCTGATTGGTAGTCAAAAAAGGTACATAAATTGCGGAAAAAAATAATTATTTGTGTCCAATTTTTCGGCCCACTTTCAGGACTGTCAAGAAATTTGACCGGGCTATCGCGAATTATTTGTCAACAAGTTTGTCGAGATTAGTTACAATAATACATACGAAAAGTCAAACGTTGTATAGCCTGTTCATCGTATTTGTTATGTTGTGTTTAGGTCTACAAATTATTAAGGTGCTGTTTCACATTTGCCGAATTCGCACATATGAAATCGTGATTATTAGAATTAGCTGGATTGTTTGGTATGGGTTTTTGAACACAAAGCAAAGGGTGTTCGGGCAAGCCCTTGTCGTATGTTCACACTTTTGTGCCTAGTTAGTATTGTTTTAGAACTGCTGAGAAGTAAATATTTCTCTCCTGATTTTTAAAATTAATTAATGAATTCCCCCAACCTTTGGTATCAATAATTAACATTGTTTTAAGATTGTACTGATTGGGTGTAAATACATACATTAACCTAAATCTTGCCAATAAACTATTGCGTTTCTTTTATTTAACCTGGCGCAACTCTATATTTATAAAGACATTACGTGTCTGGGTAATTAAAGTAACAAGTACTTGATAAAAATAAGAGAACTAAAGTTTCATAAGTTATCTTTTAGTATTTGTATAATATCCATGCCTTTCCATACAGGAATTTATTTTGATGACAAAAATAAATATAAAACGTCTAGGAAGGTAAAATGAGGGTTCTGCCGCTTAACAAGCAAATCGTTATGCATAGTCCTCATCAGTGACGTACCTAGGAGGAGGGAAAAATAATTTATAACAATAATTATCATCAGTACGCGTATTTTCCTGCTTTATTTATTCCAATCATCAAATAAAAATTAAACTGAAACTATTCTTTGCGTTCTTCCACGCTAAAAAAAATAATGAAGAAGAGGAAAAAATAGTTACAAGTAACCTGTGACACTGAGATGGCATGTTAACGTTAACGTTTCTTTTGCTCTATTAATTAACAGCAAGCCTTCATCTGGAAGGTGCTTTACTATTTAGCCTCTGGCTTGGGCTCAGATGATAAAAGCCATAATTGACTGTTAATTAAGAAAACATTTTTAAAAAAATGTCGGTCCACATAATCGAAGATTTTCTATCGAATTATAAGTAATATGTATCATGCAACGAAGTTAGTTTCATGCAAATCAATCAACTGTATTCCTATCAAGGGACTTGACTTAATCCTTTAATTTGGAATTTGGTTTCATATCTATTTCATAAAATTCTACCAACTATAGCTTAAGCTTGCACAAACGCATTTCTCTTGGTAGACATAAATTTCGAAAACTTCAAGTCCAATTTTGACGTGATGTAGAAGAAAGTTGAAAATTAATGCTGTACCATTTTTATTAAGTAACATCTACTTTAGATTACGCATGCACACACGTATTTTCGTTTAAACACCAATATTTTGAAAACGGCTCATCTGATATTAAAAGTTAAAGAGAAGTTGGGGATTAGTGTAAGCATCTGCTGCTTTCGCTTCCTGTAATCTTTACAGAATTAATGCTGTATCTCAAAAACCGTTAGTTCTAGATTTTTTCAACAATCATCAGTCTCAAAAACTGGGAAAACAGAAATAAATTAATTTTGTTTAGCTAGATCTGTCATATGGCTCACTTTGTGATGCCTTGTAAGCTAATAGCATGCTGTACCGGGATTTGTTTCCAAGAGCTGAATAGAAACAAATGGCGGAAAAATACATATTTAATTCTAGCAACAGATCTGGCCAAAGACTTTTGACTTTTGATTTTTTTAGAGATATTTACTTTTAATTTTAGAAACTAATGAGACCAAAGGCAAAGGAAGTGCAATGAGAGTGCAATCTGTTCACGGATCACCAGGGAAATATCCTCATTGTGAAGATGGAAGTTGGGGTGGTTGGGTCTGGACAGGAACAGGGAATGGAATTGACTAAATTATTTTTTCTTTTAAAAGAACTTATTAATCATAAAAAGAAGAAAACCTCATTTAGATTAAACCTGATATCACCACGAAAAAAAAATTTTAAGTGGAAAAATTAATGTGTATCTTTGAAAACTTTCTGGGCATCAGATTGTCGCATATGATAATGGCCCTTTAACATCCGTAATAATCCAAAATAATAATCATGTCGGCTAGAATAAGCCGACATAGCTATTTTCCCCTCACTTAGACAGGAATGTATACTGACTTTTACATAATGCCGACGTTTATATTATCGGTATTATCACTTGCATTATATTGTACCCGAAACCCACAATCGTTCGTTATGTATTGTAGAAAAAGATGGTCTGTAATCGAAAAGTTAGCTATCTTCTAACCGACCATAAATTACAGGTTAATAGTTGAGAACGATAATTAGAGAATGATACCCTCCTGAAAGAATGACCGAGTCATTTTCAAATATAGCTATTGTCTCGGTCAGAAATATCCGTGATGCAAGATATAACCTGACCCTTTACTATTTGACCTTTGGCGGTTTACAAACTCCCTCCTTCTGGCACCACGGAACGCCTTCCTCTTCCTTCGGGTCTCTTGGGGCACGGCTATCGTGTATTGGAATCTCCAGACCCTGTGGTGTGAAATTATTAAGGAATTCCTGGAGTTTTCGCCTTTGGTCATTGTTGGTAACAGATAAGCTACCTTCACAAGCTCAGGTTTCCTTCTTGATTATCAAGGTGTTAGCAACATTGTTATTTAGAGTGGTATGAATTATGAATAGCTAAAATATAAATGTTAATCGAACTCATATATGCAATAAGGAACCCACCAACATTTGTATGAAATTATTATTTATAACCTATAACTATATATATTTTTCTTGTTCGATTAAACACGTTTAGTGAAACAACATTTTCCCTGTATCGTCTTAATCAGCTAAGATAAAGTTTTAGTGAACATCTAATCGACCACTATTTTGAAACGCGAAGGCGGATGGTAATGATAAGTTCCGAGGAGCATCATTGAGTGACCTTATTATCATTAATTGTCATCCTCATAATGAAAAAAAAGTGGATGGACTTAGTCTTAGTTTGTATAATAGTATATAAGTATGCTGATACTATTAAGCATAATTATGAAATAGGGCCCTAGAGTTCGTATTTAAAAAGCTTTAAGTGAAGTTTGGTGGAATTTTATTGATTATTGTCATTCTTTTTTTGTTTAAATGTTTTGATTACTCGTAATATTAAATCATTAATACCAACCTAATGAAATTCTAATTTTTTTTTATTGTTCCAACTATGAAAAAAAAATAGTTTTATAATTGTTTCTATAATTTACCTCTATAAATGTTGCAATACAAATTTAAATAACAAAATATTCGACAAGAGGGGGGCGCCTAAACGCCGACCAATCCAGAGCATGCATAATCTACTTGTTGGGCGTTATCTCCATCTTGGTATCTCAATCCGCACTCTGATTTATTCGAAAGGTTATCATTTGAATTGAATAATCACTGGCGATAGGAGCCACTGTTCAGTTCAGCTGTCCATTGAATAATACATATTCAATCCCTCTCTTATGCACTTCCTGTCTTGAGTCTCTTCAATTCATGAGGATTTGGTGTTTATTCATTAATTGTTATCTGTTGCAGTGGTTGCCTAATAGTAGAAACCCTGGGAACGATAAGGCAGAAATTAAAAAAATATGAGATTATCTCATTATTTGGCATAAAAGATAATCTTAATATGTATGAAAATTGGGTTGCTTAAAAGAGTGCATTCTGAGAAAATACCCGTTAAAATATTTATCTTGACAATAAAACAGTTCGAATTATAAGTCTTGATAAAATATTTAATGCCTAACACTCCTTCGTCCCAACTGTGATATTCGCATCATTGAGAATCAATGATGTATGGATTTGTTGCTATTTCTTTTGTTTTCAAATTCACAAGTAATTGATGGTACCTGTCAGAATGAGCCGACATTATGCCTAATCAGTAAGATCGTAAATTCTTGATAATTATCTTTTTAATAACAAAGTGCCTCTAATTTGCTTTAATTAGTGTAATTTCAGAATGAGGTCATATGAAAATAGTTATATTTTTTTTTTATTATGCAAAAATATAATTATTTTATGTTTGTGTCTTTCCTCGTTAATAACAAATAATTGATTTTTATAACTAATCTGTAATTACTTAAGGCCATTTGTCATGGAACGGCACCTATATTTATAGGTTTAAAAGAATGAGAAGGGTATCATAAATCTTAGCAATTGAAAGTGTTAAAGTGTGTTTTTACTTAATTAATCAACCTCATAAATACTATTAATCGACTCGCACAATTGTGTATTCTTGTTTTTTTTTAGTAAAGAAAAAAAAATAATATGGCACTGGATTCCAGAACCAGCCGATTCTATTTTGGAATTTTTTAACATTATTTCAGTTGTTTAACGGTTTTTCTAGTGAGATGAATCTTATTTCATATATGATTTGACGAGTTTTAAAAGGAATCATACTGTAACAAAAACAACTTATTTTAAAAAAACAAACTAAAAAACGGATTTGGCTGGCTTTTGAAAATAATTCTATTAAAACTAAATTAAAATTAGCCCGGTCAGTGATTATCAATAATAATGTTTTGATGCCTGTGCTATTTTCAACTTTCTATCATTTTATACTATTTTACCGTTTAAGTATATATATTTTTTTTGAAGATGGTGTGTTGGGTGGAAGTGGGTCAATGTGTAAAGTAAATTTATTTAATATAAGTCAATAAGTAATATTTATATCGTGTGTAATTCGATTGAAGTTTAGTAATCTTGTTTTTATGTTTTTCAGGTGAGTGTTGTTTTGCGGCCTGGCTTAGTATGTACAATTATAATATTTATGGTGGTGGCATTTTTTATTCTAAGTAAGTTGTGTTTTTATTTACTCTTTAGTTAAATAAAAAACTAAAATAAAGAAAAAAACGAGTTATATACATATTTTGGCAACAATAATGTAAGGAAATTTATTAATTTTACACTAATCTATTCCCGTAGCTACCATTTTAATTTTCAAAATTTTATCAAAATTATATAAAAACTGATTGCCAAAACACTTTCGGTAAAAACCTCTTGAGTTTGGTGCACGTGGTGTTTCCAAAATGAAGTTTGTCGGGGGGTGTGGTCAGAAAAGAACATCATAAATAAACAAAACAATATTTATTTATTTTATGCCGACATTTCGACCTGAGTTTCAGGTCTTCATCAGGGGTTATGGCGTAGAAGGTAGGCCTAAACTCGAAACCTCGGCATAAAATAACTAAATATTGTTTTGTTTATTTATGTTGTTCTTTGCTGACCGCACCCCCCGACAAACTTCTCCAATCATCAATCTACGATCAACTATCTACACCTTATTATTATTATGTAGTTTAAATTTACTGCTGCACTATATTATTACCCACAGCACACGCATTTTGCTATAAATATGACTTTGTATTATGTTTCTTTTCATTTAAATAATGTATTGTATGATTTTTTTACATAAGTCAATGTTTAGGGTATTATATAGTTTTGCTTTCGCATCGGAGGGACAGATTTTGTTTTTGTTTAGTATAAATTTCATTTTATGTTATTATTATTACGTTTTCTCTGCTATAATATATTTAATTGTATACTGTGGTAGACTAGCTTGTAAATACACTCTATGTAAACTATAGCTTACATCTTTTTATAGTAAGAGAGATAGCCTAATGTGCAGTATCCTGGGTTAAATAATCTTTGGAGGTACACTAAATTTTCTCTGGATAGTAAATTACTAAATTATATCGGGGTGAGAGTCATTGGGTGGAGTTCAGAAGATGGATACAGGGTCAGCTCTAAAATGACTACCTGCTTCTAGTCCAATGATAAATTATAGTAGTTGAAGCACATGGCCGAACACAGGATCTTCTGGGACCAGAACCAGACACTTCAACCTCTACCTGGCCCATAAAATCTATAAGACATTCAGATGTAGATTTGCATTTTTATTTCATTATTTAATCAACTAAAATAATTAATTAGTGGACGAGATTAGACCACTTGAGATTTCGTTTCGAAGATTCTACTTCCAAGCGATTTGCGTTGGAACTACTTTTTCTCATAGACAAGTGTTCCAACCAAGTTTTAGTTATCCGCGTAACTAATTGGAGCCAAGAAACTTTCAAAATTAATTTTTAGTTTGTCAAACATTTTTGTGTGGTGAGTTGCATTAATTACTTTAAACTGTTGTTGGATAGGTAGTTATGTTTTTGTTGTGTTTGCTTGTTATAAACAAGTACCTTTACGTTTTTTATGGTATTAGTATTGTGACTACTCATTGAGACCAATAGTAACATTTTTCCAAGATGTCGATGTACATTTTGGAAATTAGATTGTATATAGTGTTAATAAAAAAAATATTTATTTCCTGTTTGATTAAGAAAGTAATATGACACCAAAAAATAATTACTATGAAGTTCTAAAAACTTTTTTTTTGTCTTCTATTGGTACGTTTTGTTTTTTAAATGAAAAATGATTTTTTTATTTTGCTTAGGAGGAAGGGTTGCATTATATCCTTACTAAAAGTCTACCGCCTAACTTATTGTACTTAACCTAATTATGAATTATGATCCTTTGGTATCTAAAAACTGAAAAATGACTTCCAATATGCTTACACAGTTTGGGCATCCAACAAGACCACGCATTTATATTTAAACCTAATAGGAAAGACAATAGATATTTTTTTCAAAAAATCGGAATATTTAATCGCATTTTGCACAAGTTGTTTGGATTGCGATCAGAAAAATATTTCATTAACCCCGAATACGCTTGAGTCTTCTTTCTAGTTCGGTGGAGTATTCTAGTACATATAAAACTATAAATCGTATCCCGTAACTATTAGATAATTTAACGTTACTTAAAATCCAACATAGTAAATGATTTACAATTCCCATTACAGGATTGGCTCACAGCTACCACACCCCTTGACCCCAACGACCTATAGGTGTTTTTTGTGCGCCCGCCCCTACACCATCACCCAACCTGCGCATCGCAGCCCGTCCCGTTCCTCTTCTTCACATCATTATTTTATATTTTTATTTCCTCCAGTATTTTTCTGTCCCTTTATACATATCAATTCTGCACAATAAAATTTATATAATAGTTATAGAATAATGAGAACCAAAATAAAATTATCTAACAAAAAAAACTGATATTTATAGAATTAATTTTCTAAATAACTGATTAATATACTGAAAAAATGTTTTGAGAAAAAAAAATAATAATTAGAAGAAATGTAAATAAATATACACCTATCGCCATATTTATGTCCTATTTTTGAAATTTCTGTTTTGTTTTATTGCGTTCGATGCTGCATTATACACTTCACAATCGTACATCTAGTAGTCTTAATATTCTTTTATGAATGAGAATACTTTTGTCTGGTTTTAATCTGGATTATTGATGAGTGGATGAATGTATACTGCATTTTCAACCTAAAGATTGATTTCAAATCATTCTAAAGAATGGTAGATTTTGCTGAACGAAATTTAAAAAAAAAACATGTTAAAATACCAAAAATGTAAAGTAATTAAAGCTTAAACTTAAGTGTAAATAAGGAAACCGGGGATGTGTTTGATTTTAAATATTAACATTCCAGCATTACAACATTTTCGTCCAGTTGTGTAAATATTGAATTGTAGCCTGAACGTGATGTTGTTTCATTTATATTATTCCTTCTTAGTTGTCATCTTTGTTCTATATTTCATTGTCCCTGCCTGCTAATACTTACTGACCCTGCCACCTCCCCGTCCAGATGTGGCACGGCCTCCGCAATCCGTGGGCTGTGACTGCGCCGACCGCTCGCCACACCCAGGTGGCGTCACCGGCTATCGGAGGCGTTTCTGCCCATTCCTAAATCCCACATCCTATTCACTGCTCCACCTGTGTACGCCTTCACTGACCATTACCATTCAATACAAACGCCATAATTATTTCTGAATGTCGAGAGGATTAGACAGGTTAAACTACTCGAACAGTCCTTGCGCAGTAAGGATCCGTTTCCTGCCCCGTTCTTTTGCATGCTCACAATAGCGTCGGCTGACCCTTGAGAAATCGATATCGCTTTGCCGTGGATAAGCGAGACCATGACCTAGTCAGTAACGAGCTGTATCTGGCCTCCGGTTTGTTATAAAATAAACAATTGCTACAGAGAAATAATTTTGTTTTTCTTTAAAAGAGAATTTTATTTACTATTAGTAAATTATTTGTTCATTCCTTTTATGATGTACTTGATCCAAATTAGAAACATGCTATTTTAAAGAATAGAATGCATATGTTAAAGAATTATATATTTTACTATTTTTCATTGGTTAAACATTTCATTTTTATTGCTTCAGCTTTAAAAAATATTTTTCAAAATCCTTGATATACTTCTCTTTCACCTTTAACTAGTTCAACTATAAATTTAGTTTGTGTTAATTACGTAAAATAATTGTGAGTAATGTTTCTCTTTATTAATCTTAATTTGCATTAAATACATTTTAGTGATCACTAATAGTAAATAAAATTCTCTTTTCTCTCTTAAAGAAAAACTTTTTTTTTCACTTTTCGAACAATAAAGTCAAAACAAAATGGACCTTCAATATAGTTGTTTAATTATTGACAGAAGCTCAATGAAAGAAATAGTAAAAATATATGTATATGTATACTCAATATGATGGGTTTAACTGAAGTTGTTAGGGTTTCACATGGATCATGTTACCAGAGAATTGATGACCAACTCCTAGTCTAAGATTCTTTCGGGTGAATAACTTAAATTCTATTCCCGAATCACCTCTATCTCACTCTTTTTATTCAGGTAGTATGAAGGGCGTACCTTACACTTTCTCAACTAACTCTGATATAACATTTTTCAACTTCTCATTCTTTATAATTTCGGGTTGGCCCATATCATCTTCAAAATCAACAGTTAATTCCCAATTTCCTCTGAAGATGTTATTTTGCCGTAGCTGTTAAAGCTTTTAAACTTTTAATCTATCATTAAACGAAAACATCCACAACTCCTTCTTATATTCGTTTGCTTTGATGTTTTTTTTTCGTTATCTTCTCATACGTGTTTGACTTGTCGTATAAACCAATATTTGTACAACACATGAAACTGTACAATACCGAAGGTCGTGCGACAAGTTTTGAAGAAGGCCTCGAAATTTGAGAAAACGGGTGGTCCCTTTTTTTATTATTTCGTTTTTCACAAAAATGTTTTTCAAATAATGTAACTATACTTCGTTACTTGGGAAGATATGTTCAAAAGCATTAAATGATATTTTTATTCTAAAGAAAATATTGTGAATGGTTTACATGTATTATTATGGGTATGATTTACTTACAGAGAAAGATCTAGAATTCACTGTTTTGCTCCATAAATTTTTAATTACCTACTTTTTACAAAACTTGCTAACGTGAGGATTGCTTTATTGTCCTGTAAATAATAAATATTTCATTGCCCAAGACTGTGACAGATTGTAATACTTATCAATAAATTTAAAAATAAATATTTATAATATTGTATTAATTAATCCCTAAGGTTGTGACTAACATTTATTTACAATGTACGTAAACAATTTTTTTAATAACATTTGTTTTGTTTTTTTTGTATTCCCTTTACAAAATATGAGATGGTTTGTTTACTTTTTTTAAAAAAAAGATGTAGTTCGAATAAAATATTATTGTTTTAAACAGTTAGACCTAGAACACAAATCATCTCCGGTAGATGTCTGAAGGTACAATGCGTGTTTGCTTATATGCCCATGAACTTTTCGAACAAAGATCCCCTTACTTTCTATGAAAATATATTCAGTCGACCTCTGTTAGGTGATACATCGCCTATAAATAAACGATTAAAAATAAGAAAAGGTTAACTCTTATTAAAAAAAAAATAGTTATTTTTCTAAACTCGTAAAAAAATCATTTAATTACTATTGTTGTAGTTGCATTTTATGAATTAGTTAATTTTATTTTATGGATATTTATTAAACTCAGCAAATGTCTAGTTTTACCTCACAAGAAATTCTTCCTATAAGTACAATATTTTTTTAACTTTATTTATTTAGATTTTAATGAAGCAATAAAAATGGGTTTCTATTGAAAAAATAATAATTATACTCTCTTTGATGTAATCATAAATGATTTCTCTGACAGTTAATGATTAAAATTATAAAATCTTTGGCAAATTGGCATTAAAGAGTTCTATGATTTATTTTCTTTGTACTTCTTGTTGCTATGTAATGTAAAATGTACTAATGAAAATTTATGTAAACATCATAAATAACTATAATTAGTTTGACAGTTATTAATTATTATTTAGTAAAATGTATTAAATTAAAAATGCAATCAGAATTTAATTGTGGATCATTTTAAATTAAAATGGGAAGATTATATTTCTAGTTTATGTTCTCTGAGGATAGCACAACAATAAATAACTCGTTTTTTCTTGATATTTTCAGTTCTTTTTTTTTTTTCTCTAACTCCTGTGATACACGTTTTCATGGTCATAGTTGTTAAAAATATTTAAAACCTATTGTGAAACATTAGTCTAATATATCTGTCATATATCTCAGTTCAAGTGTAGTATTTTTTTTTTTTTAAGTCTGATAATGACTATTAAGGAAACGTAGAGCTTTAATTATTACAAAAATTCGGTAGCATAATACCGATTTTATAGTTTTTAAATGTAAATGTATTTCTTGTTTTTAGTTTATTTATTAATGAATTTTATTTTGTTTATAAATTTATATGTCTTATTAAATAGTTTTGAATATTCGATATTAATTACCTTTCTGTATTAATTTAAAAATGCAACTTTTCACTTTACACACTGGGTAAGTTTAGCATGAACCATTTTGAAACACATCTTTGTATACCTGTAGTATTGTTTAAATTCATTTTTTTCGTTACAATTTCCCCACACTATTTAAACAATTACTTTCTATTCAATAATAGCTATATAATTATGTAGTTCATTTAAAAAAAAGTTAATACTTATATTAACGGTTAATATATGTGTGTATATAAATTGTGAACAATTAGTTGTACTATTAAAAGTAGGATTTTTTATATACAAGTGTTACCTCAACAACGTATTTAGTTTGGATAATGATTAAACCAAATTTGAATTATAACATGTTATAATTATAACAGTTCTCTATTATGGTTTTATTAATTTAGTTGCACTATGAATTATGTATTATTGTTTTTAATGCTGTAAGGGACAGTCAGGTTCAATGCTAATTAGCCCTGACTGTTGGTGCTATTATTCACATACATTTTCTGTTTATTTATTTATTTTTTTCAATCTTATGAATTTTTTATAAGTCAAATAAGTATTACATTTGTATTGAAAAATGTAAAATAATCTGTAGCTCTGAAGGCTATATGCGTCATAGCCTTAATTAGAGCCACATTGCTTCTTCTTTTCTTAGTCTTTGTATTCGTTTATTTTGAAGATGCTAAATGGAATAGCGAATTGATTATAATTAATGAAAGATTAAAATATGTAATGTAATGATAATTAATATTGACACGTATACCATTGTAAATATTTCTTTCTTGTTGCTTCAAAAGCCAATCCAATGTTGAAAACCAGTTAAGTAATCACATCGAGCTCAAGAAAACTTTGCTATAACTAATCATAAACTGTTTAGAGAACATTAATGTAATTTCTTTCAATTTATAATTCAGTTCAAAACTAAATATTAGCTAGTCCATGGCATTCAGCTAAGTGGATAGTTAAGGTCGTCCGTAGTCGTGCGAGTTAAAGCGCTTACTTTAACTGGCTCTAACTTCAACGGCGCCGGTTCGAATCCGGCATAGGGGGATGTCTACTTTTATTTCTGTGGTGGTCCTCCGGAAATAAAAACTTGGCCCCCCCAACCATCGTTAGAATTGGGTGGTAACTTGTAGATAACTTCAACCTTCCCCTCCCCCGTATGTCTGAAATGACTAGGAAGAGGGCCATAAAAAAAAGAATTCAGGTTAGCAACTTAAAACATCAGTATAAAAACAAAAGAATACTAACCAGCAAAGCAAGGAAATTCACTTGTATCGTCTTGTTCATAAAGAAATGTTAGTTGAAATCAAGTGAATTTTTTTTAAACTGTTAACCATTTTTTATTTTCAAGTCTGAAAGTTATTAAGCTGTTATTTGCAGCCTTCATAGCGTTCATCAACTGTAGAAATAAAATATAAAGGAGATGGTTAGCATTGCAGTGAAAAATAAAATATATAGTAATTAATTGTTTGAGCATTGGTTGTAGGTTGGGGTAGATATTCCCTAGAGAAAATTATAAAGAGGAAATTATTTTTATTATATTCTTAATAATAATATCTAAGAAACTTTTAACCATTATTGGTATTGTAATAAAATAATTACTAATTAGCAGCACATTCCCAATTCTAATTTTCTAGGAAAGCTCCGATATCGGAATCCGTTCTATCACACAAGGATAAAAGCCTTGCTTCTTAGAATATGATGCAGTCTGGCCTAGATAACTGAATTTAACAGTGTGCAGCTTGAAAAAGGGTACCAACCATGAGTTCTTGACGTTAAATCATGAGGTATCCAAAGGAAGTATAAGTCAGAAAATGGCTGGAGTTGGTTAAGTGTTTTACACGATGGAGGACATTTTGAATTTGATTGGACAATGTTTATAGAAATAAAGGATTCGTTAGGTATTTTCATAGTTGTATTTAATGACCTTACTATCTTTGTCTGCTGTAGGATATTCTTCGATTTCATACCTAAAGAAATGGGAATAACTTAAAAATTTAACTTGATGCCTCTCGAAAAAACCTCTATGAAAACTGTCCAGTAATAGATATAAGGCCATGTACACCCTTGCCCACCTTGACAGAAGCCCCATTGAGTACACCTGTGATCTGCCGACAATTATACGGCCAGGACTGAATGGATTGGAGCTGATCGGCGGGGTTGCCGAAGTCGGTTGGTCGCTGTTGCCACGTCTACTCTTGCTGCCGACTGCTGGAAAAACTCGAGAAATGTCCTTTGTAGTGGAAAGCTTATTAAGAAGAAATAGATGGGGCGGGAAAATCGGATACCTCACGCTTGAGGAGTTCCTGGTTTTTAGAACGGGTTCATGGTTCCATATGTTCAACATTATTCATTGTACTTTTCAGAACCTGTAATGTCTTATTCTTTTCTAGTTTTTAAATGTTTCAATGAGTTTATATCAATTAAAGGTGTAATTATTGTCAAGTACCTTTGAATTGTAAATGAAATATGTCAGTCCTGGTCTGGTTAATTTTTCTAACTTTCTATAAAGTACTGGTGTAGAAACAAAATGTTGCAAAAAATGCTATTATTTGTTACATATATTAATCCTTGATCCGTACCTACTGCTTTCCATTTTTATTCATTGGAGAAAAACTCTTGGGTTATCAACGCCCCTATGGTGTATAGAATCATAGATATGACAGACCACACGTGTATGGTATGCAAACCACAGCTATCTGTAACTCTTTGTTATAAATCATAATTCATTTTTATTTAGACAAATATGTTCAAATTTCTATACAATATTTATTCTATACAAATTCAAGAATTACTACTAAAAATTATTAAATTTCAAACGTCAAATATTTTTCGTACCAAGGATGATGTTCCTGCAAATTCCCATGGCTTTAGTGTTAGTATGTCATTAATACTTAATATGGTTCGACAACTATTCATCTAATACTGTTCAGTGGTTTTTCTTTCTTATACTTTATGTCTAAAAACATGAAAAATATAATATCATTATATCTAAAATCAAGCTTTTTATTCATAAGAAACCATGAGTAAGGAAGGATTTTAGCTTAATTTTGAAAAAAAAGAAAATGAAAATTTCTAGATAAGAGGTAACAAAAAAGTAACCAAAATCATAGATTTTTTTTATTTGTTTATTTAATACCAGATGGGCCTGGTGAACCTTACATAATTAATGTAAGAGGTACATTTTGTTGTACTCCCGAGACTTTACAGCCAAAATCATAGAGTACATCCCATAACAACATGATTGTGTTTGTGCATCAATAACACAGAGTGACGTAATTCACATTTTCAACATTTTAAAGTCAAGTTTGAAGTAATGCAAGTCTCAACGTCAATAGTCCGTCGATTTGTAAACTGTTTTATTAACATTAATAATTTTCTTTATTGGTTTATTTTATTTTTTTTAAGTCACTTTTAGATGTTAAATTAAGCAAACATAAAAACTATACGATTGCCTTTAATCGAACTTATATTCTATATACAATTGATTCTCCTTAGAATGTTTTAATTTCATAATTTATCATGATAATTGAAGATTTGTTGTTTGGAGATTTATCTTGAAATTTGTTACTTAATAAGTTTAAAGTGTGATATAAATCATATAATTCAATTATCAAGATCAATATTGTATTTTTAATTTTTTCTTTAGGGAGTGTTTTTTAAAAAATATTGAAGAATATGCTTTGAGAAGAGAAGTCTGTATTGCGATGCTCGCTAAATTGGGGTCATGTATTCATCAATTACAGCATCATTTGATTATTAGACTAGTAGTGGCGGTGGAATGCCCTCGGAGAAAGTTAGTTCATTCTAGAAAACTGCAATTTATTATTTATTTACTTTGTTATTTTTATTAATTTCGTTTCATCACTTATTTATTACCTGGTAGGATTAGAGAGATCTAACTTACTTGCTCTGACTTTGAATGTTTATAATATCAACCATCGCAATAATTACTTTCCTAAAACGTTTATTAGCAAAATATTTTTTAAAAAATAAATTTTACTTCACTTTTACTCAATTGGGTTTATTTTAATTTGCTTCGTGATTAAACAAACAGTACCATTGTTAAATCCTGGAAATTGATGTCTGTTTCAAGATTTTGATTTTTGGAATTATGGAATTTTTCATCGTACATAAACGTTTTTAAAAACAAAACACAAAAAACAGTTAGTCTAGATAAAGTTTAAGAACTATTAAAAAGTACAATATCTTACAACATAAACGAATAGTAACTAAATTTTTAGTTCATCGTGAACATTGTCGGTTACAATTTTATGACAACCTCAATTTTTTTTATAGAGAATTCAGTGCATTTTAGAATTCTAATATATATAACGAAACTAAAATAACTTTTCAAAAGAAAGTGAAGTGGTATTCACAGATATGTAGTATAAATTGAACTTAAACGATTTCCAAACATTTTTAAAAGTTTGCATGTAACAAGTGTATGAAGTTTACTATGTAAGTAGTAAAACTAAGTTTGTAAATTTTTTATTACTAAAATTTTTTGGGAGTTAGATAAGGTATCCGCTTTGTTGCGTGGTGTGTTTTATAGATTTTTAAAAATATGGATGATAAAAGTTACGAAAGATTACTGGCCTACGCACTTTATAAAGGTTAACAAGGACGAAACGTCACTTTGACCGGTTTCCAAATCGCGGCATTGAGCAAAGATATGAATGATGATCGTATTCTGGAATCGAAAAGCTTTCATGTCGAATTATAAATCCTTTACGTTTTTGTATTTCTTTTATCACAGTTTACTAATGAATGGTTGTGCTCATGATTAATCGACAACGAGGACGAAAACTGACTCATGCAAGTATCGTATTTACGAACCCGATTCAGCAGTCAGAGGTTGCCTAGGGACCAGCGGTGTATGAAATTATGAGCAGTGATCTGTGAACCGGACGATACTACTTCCCGAGTTCACGTATCGACCACATTGTGATGAATCCCAGTCTATGTTTTGTATATATTTCTAATTCATAGGGAAAAAAAAGTATTATTATATTAACGTGATGATGCCAACTTCCCATTTTCAGAAATGGATCTGTTATTTTTTCTATGCAATTTATATCTTTGTTTTATTTTATAATATAACAATTATAAACATTTCATTCTAAGGTTTCGAGAATGTGTTAAAACGTATCCCAGTTAAAAACCTATATGCCTTTGCACTAGACTTACCTCGATCGACAAATCGTTCCTTACCAGATCAAGGAGATGACATAAACTACAGTAACGATCGTAACCGGACCCCCTTTGACTCACCTACCTGAGTCAAGTTTCAAAATTAAAACGATGGTGCGTGAGACTAGGAGTCGTCCCCCAGCGCTAAAAATATCCAACCCGTTTTTACAATTAGAGGCGGCTCTGTCAAGTTGTTAGTTTTATTTGGAACAGTCAGAAACGTTAAGGAAAATGAAAAATACGCTGCAGGATTTCTTGGCTCCAGTGGGGGTGGGGCGCAGTATCTGGCAGGAATACTGAAGAAGCCGCTGTGTTTTAGAATACTGGCCCCTGGATTGACCCTGCACATCCCTTGGGTCCTCCTACTTATTGTTTGTGGCCTAAAATCCATATTCTTCTATACTTCTGTTCAAATGAATGTCTGTTAAGTAAACATTTGGCTTAGTTTTTGCTCTAAACAAAGCTCTAAGCAAAAAGCCTGATGTCTTGAATAGGTTTATTGGCATCATTAGCATATGCGTGACCTGCGTAATATATGTAAGTTGTCCAAATCGTGTTGTCAAAAGGCAGAGAAGGATGATATACAAAATTTAAAATAACTAAAACCAATTCCGATTTGTTGTTAATAGTCGACGTTAGTTCATTCAATTTTACATTGTTTATTTAGTTGATTCAGCGATCTTATGTTCTCTTACTCAGGGCAATTAGGACAGGTTAATTGATAGGTAACCAACCTATTCAAGTCAGGTTGTGAAGGTTGATATTTATTTAGTGGGTCCGTTACAAAATATTAGTTTACACTTTCAGAACAACCCTACAATGCATGCTAAATAATAGTGTAATTTTTTTAATATATATAATTAGTTATTTTAATTTTATCTTTAGATAAGTGAGATCTAAAGCCTTATTAAAGTTTCTTGACTAAACAAAGAATTGATTTATCTTTATCTAAGCTTGGATGGATTTCCTCTTTCTAGTTTTCGGTTGTTAATTAATTTTTTAAACTTTTTATATGGCACTTTCATATTTCAGGAATATTTTATTTTATTATATATTGGAAAAACATAGAACATAATTAAAAAATATTGTATTATGAATTTAAAACAAAATCATTCACCCACTGAAATTTGAACTAATGAGTTGCACTAGTGAAGAAAACCTCAATTTTCGCAGTTCATTTCATATGGAATGTCGTCCTATCAGTCTTCTGTTGATTGCTCGGTAGTTTGCTGCCGTTTCGACTACTGGAATTCATAAGAGTTATTCAAAAGGATATTAAATAATTATTTATATAAATTCAATTTGTCATTCCATTATTTCTCTTCATATCTTTTTGTATTCCAGATTATATATTATATTCACGTAACACTAATTTATTTTTGTTCATATTTTCTGTATTATATTGCGTTATTAATTGACTCCGTTTTCAATTACCCATAAGTTAGTTAATTAAGACACTAATTTATGTTTTTTTTTCTTAATATTTCTGTAATATTAAGGAAATTTCTTCTGAGTATTTTGTTTTTCAAAGGTTGTTTTGACGAACCGACCAATAGGTATTATAATTTAATGATAATAAGAAAAGGAAAAATACGTATTAATTTATGCAGATTGATTAATAAATCATGTAATAATTGCGTTCATTATATAATTTTTCGCCCCTGTTAAAAACAAACTGTTGGGATCTCAGGGTCAATTAAATTCATTACTACTGCAAATATGTATAATTTTAATGTCACAACTTAAAATAGAAATTTCGACGTACCTATCTATATCTCTGGAGATATTGCAGATATATCATTGACCATATTTTCTGATTGAAAAAAAGGGACATTTATTGAAAGATACTATTTGGTAGGTACCTTAAGATTTTAAGTTGATTACTTTTTTTTTTTCATTAAGTAGTTTTTTTATATACGAATATCTACAAGAAGGAACTCATCAGTTTAATTATAAAACATACTATTTATTTTTGCAAATAAAAAAAATAATATTTTTATACGGCTATTGAAATAGAATTATTCTTTATCTTTCAGGCCAATCTTGTATTCAAACTTGGTTTTAATAAAATCAATATTCTTGTCTGCTTCATATGTTTTGTACAGCCTTTATATTTTTAAAGCTAAGATGAATAGCTAGATTTTTATTATTTATTTTATTTTTACTTCTTGGAGAAGTTTGTCGGGGGGTGCGGTCAGCAAAGAACAACATAAATAAACAAAACCATATTTATTTATTACAGTTTAGAGAATACAATAGAGTTGTGGGCGGAAGATTTATGGCTTTAAATTTTATGTTGGGCTTAAATTGCTATTAATATGGTATTTATTAATAATAAATAAATATGGTTTTGTTTATTTATGTTGTTCTTTGCTGACCGCACCCCCCGACAAACTTCTCCAAGCATTAATCTACGGTCAACTATCTACACCTCATTATTTTATTTTTAGTGGATTTAAGCGAATTTTTCCAAAGGAATATAATATTTAGTGGCCCTTTACCCTTAAGCGCAGTAGGATTAGCAGTTAAAACGCAAGATAGTTCTAAAAAAAAAAAGGCGTCTAGTCACCGTAATTAGTATGTATTAACAATTTTTAAAAACATTAAATTATAAACAAATCAACAATATTGTAATTTCTATGATCATTGATGCCATGTTAAAATAATTAAAAGTATTGTTTATTACTTATTCATTTAGGGTTAAAACATGCTAGAATAAACATTGAGAAATGAAAAGAGTCTGATACTATAAATAATGCTAAGTATTTTGCTGTGTGTCGTAGAAATATATTAGAAAAAATATTAATTGTTCACAGAGTAACTTATTTTGTAGTTTTCCGCTTCCATAAAAATTATAATTTATGTTCTATATAGACATTACAAGGAATAAATCTTTGCTGCGATTGCTGCTCACATTTCTTATACATTTTAATTTTCCAATCGGAATGGACCGATTTCTTGGCAGTCGATGTCATAATCGGTTCACATCGGTCAGCTATCCTGGCCTTATCAATTCCTGATAAGGACTGCCTCGTAGCGGATGTAGTCTAGATTATTTCATTATTTTGATTTAGAGGAAGTTAATAATAATATTATCTGATTACATGTATATTACTTCATATTAATTAAAATAAGGATTCCGTTAGAATAGTTATATTTTGTATTTCTTCTATTTATTTATAATACAGTAGAATAATATTTATACAAGGTAAAATCCGATTGAATGAAAATTGGACTTGGAACTTTTATTGGAAATTTAAAAATTTATTATTTATCTACTTAATGAATATCTAATATTATTCCACAGTCTAACGGGAGGAGGCGGGGGGCGGAAAGTAGCTCAATAAATAGAAACACAGGATGACGTAAGTTGGTTTCATTAGAATTACACATGTCGGTAACTTGTGAATGCCATCTTGGTATTTGATTTTTTTCTCTTGAAGTGCTCTAATTATTTTTTTGTTTTTTTATTTAATATACCTATTTTATGAGGGACCTCAATTTTCATTTGTAAAAAAGAGTTTTAGATTATTGTCAAAATGGTTAGCAATATTTTTAAATATCATTTGAAAATAGAAATACATATTTTATTTAAACATTTTTTTTTTCACGTTACAAATCATTCCTTTTTACCTAATTTTTTAATTACTTTATGTTGAATGTTTCGGGATGGATTTCCATTTTTAGGAATCTTCTTATTAATATTGTTATTCCTTAATCTATCTATTGTTTCAAAATTTAGGTTTATATGAATATGATTAGATCTTTGTGATTTATGATCTAATTTTATTACTGTGAAATGTTTCGTTACTTTTTATAACCACAATTTGCTGTTTGCTTTTGAACACTTTCTTTATTTTATGAACAGCCTATACTAAAATTTATTTTATTTTTTAATATCTTTAACCAAATACTATAAATTAAAACAAAAGGGACATTCATAGGGATAAATTAAAATTGAAGAATATCCCCGAAACAATATTTAGCTTAATATTGAACTGATTATTAAATTTCCAGATTGTCTATTATTTTACATTTATTATTAATTTTTCATATTAATTAAAATTAAAAAAATTTCCTAAAAAAATATTAGATTTTAGAAAATAGAAAAAAAATATCCTATCTGCAGACATGGTTTGTAAAAAGAAAAATATGATTAACTATGCAAAAGACAATTGCAATTTTCTAGAAGCTTCCTAAGATAAAGATAAGCCTTATCGCCAGTAGAAAAGTGGAAACTTAAATCGAGTTTTAAGATGATGGACCAAAGTTGCCCCACTCTGTGAGTAGATCTCAAGGGTTAAAGTAGAGAGGAAGACCACTTACAAGATGGAGAGACGAGATAGTGTTAGAGAGTGGGGATCTGTTAGGTTGATGTGGCCAGGAATAGGGAGGGATCTCTGGATTCGTGTAAAAAATAGTCTGAACCTTTAATTATGAACCACTTACTGTCAAATGATTAGCGCATTATGGAAAATATTTTTACTTTAAATTAGTTTTTTTTTTGTTTTTTTTGAACAGACTACTACCTTTCAATGGTAATTACAGGGCTATAATTGTGTAAAAAAAAAAAAAAAAAAAAATTAAAATAAAGCTAATATTGTTATTATTATCTGACCTATTATCTGAGTAAGCGTTTCCAAATTTGGTGGTAATGATCTTTCATAATAAAAACATTTTAATTAGGTATTTTCTCGGCATTTTAAGAATTAAAAATGAATTGTTGTTGCACAAATTTAAAATAAAACAAGTTTAAAAATGATAGAATGCAGTATTTTTTAAAATTATAAAATGTAAGAAATTTCAGTTTAGATGAGGAAATGAAAATTACCTCTTTATACGTTACAGCAGTTGCAGTACACAATAGATGAATGAAAAGATGAGTGGATAACGACATGGTATTCATGTCACGAAAATATAAATCTAAGAAAAATTGAATTTAATGAAGTTTTTATTCGAATTTTCCATAGAAAAACCCAATCATTAGATTCTGAAAACTTTCATAATTTAAGGTTTTGAACTATAGTTCTTAAGTCTGCCATTAAGCCAGAAATTGGACTACTCGCAGCCCACCCCCAATCCCGACTTGACAAGTGAAGTGGTACAACTCAAAAATATTATTTAAAAGTGCATTTTGGGTCAATTTTATTGTGCATTTACCTTTTTAAACCTTTTAGGTAGCACCCAAATATTATGATTGATAAAATAATTGTAGCTATAAATTCTTTAAAAAAATTTTAAAAAGTGTTACCGGAACTTTCCCGCAGCCCCACCCCGTAGCTCTCACGGAGTTTGAAAAGTACTGTTTTTAGAGAAATAATACAAGCTGCTGTGTAGAAATGGGCATTTGAAATATTCGTCCAAGCAGAAATACCTATTTCCCTAAAACGTCACGTAGTATCTAAAATCACCCATGTATTTAATTATTCCTGCAATATCTAAAATCTGATGTGTATTATCAATATCAGCTAATACAAAAATGTGCCCAGTTATTTCTTAATTATGCTTCTTTGTTGGTAATGTTGAGTCAATTTGACTTCAGAATGCAAAAACGTGTTATTTTAATATTTAAGTTGAAATGTATATAATGAATACAATAGAAATCCTCCATTATAGTGTATTTAAAAAATAAATTATTTGTTCACAAATGAATTTTTTCTATCATGAACTTATTTCCTCAGGTCCGAGCTAAGTAAATATTTTGTAGTACCTATTTATTGTTTTAAATATTAAAAATCATGAAGTAATAGATTGTTTGATAACTGTAAACTGTAAATTTCTCCTAAGATTTAGAAACTCTCTGACGGAGCGGGTGTTGTGTAGACAAGTTAGACCAGCCAGGTGATAAGGACGCTAGTAGTACTGTCCCAATAGTTGAAGCTGTTTACTCATGGTTGTAGTCCATGTTAATGGTGTGAGTTCAAAAAATTTATCATAAACGTGGTTTTCCTTCACTTAAATATTTTTCAAAAATTGTTTCCACTCTTCTCTATTCGAGGGTTGCGCTAATATCATTTATAACCAAATTTTCTTCCACCTCATCTTATAATTTTATTTTATGTATTTTTTTTTTCTTCGACATGCCAATCGATAATTATTTTTGACAGTCTTTTTACTGCTATTCTTTTAATACGACCAAATATAATTTTTTTTTCTAACACAGCTAATTAATATACCTAATTAGCTTAATATCTTTTTATGTCTTGAATTTTGTAAATTGAACATAATCGTCTTCATCATGGGGTCTCCTCATATGACAGATTTTTTTTTTTCCAGTCTTATTAAAACTGTATGATATATTTGGAGGCCCGTTATTAGGAGTTTCTCGTAGAGGGGCTGAGACAGAAGAAGCCCGTGCCCTATCACCTGGACACAGAAGGCCCTTGTTGATAAGATAGCCTAGTTACCTTAAATAGCCTACGTTGGCACAAGGTCTGCTCTCTTGGCTCTCTGCTCTCTAGCTTTCTCTTTAGCTCTATTTGAAAGTTCTCAAGCACACGGTCACTTTATTAGAGAAAGGAATTTTATGTATTCTATAAAATAATATTTATATTTAGGACTGGATGGCAATATTTTTTATTTTTGATTTCTTAAATATTTTCATTGGTTAACCACTATTTTTTCGTATTTTAGATCAATATCGCTTCTAGTTCTAAATAGTTTAAAACTTTCCTAGAGATTTTTAAGAGAAAAAAGTTTTAAAGTGGCCAAATAGAAAGTATAATTATGTTTGACTATGTGCACCTTGTATAAATCATTTACGACGCTAATAAGAGTTTTTTTTTCTGTTTTATGTGTCACGGTATACAGGCATTTTATAATTCGAGAGTTTAAAGAATTTAGAAATAAAACTTAGTTAATCTTAGTTGATAAATGAATCTTCTTTTGGTTGTGATGTTGGATCTAAAACCTCTTCCGGTTCTTCCCTAGTACACTCAATCTTAGTAATTCCAATTTTAAAATGATTTTATATTAGTGATTTTCCCTAAATACATAAATCACCAAAAACCTAAAAGAATTGTCAGCGGTTTTTGACTATTTGGGCGAATAATGAGTTAAATTGAAAAAAAAAAAAGTAAAAAATAAAATCATTTGAGAATAATATATATGTATAAATAATTAACCATATTATTTAGTAATGAATCTAAGACCCTTCACGGGTTCTTCGAATTTTAATAATGATGTTTTAGAATTATAATAAATTAAAAATTAGCATCGCATAATAAAAATGACATAAAGTCTGGGAAAGTTTCCATTACTTATGTGATTGGTTATTTTGATATTTGAATGGCCATGAATCTCGTGAAATATTCTAATTTTGATGAGTCGTATATTATGTGTGCTGCATTCTTAATTATTCAATTCTATTTTTTTTTTTTAGAAGACCCTGAATCAAATAAGTAGTCTTTTTTTTTATAGATGTTGCTATATTGGATTCTTGTTTGGTATGTTTCTGCATCACCCGACATCCTGGTGAAAGATCACTTGCCCATTTTAGAGAGGTTATCACGTGATCCAATTGATCATTTCTGATTGGAGAAATAGTAGTGATTATCCGATTGTTTTGTTAAAAAATCATCATGGTGAAAGATTCACGTTTTTAAAAAGAAAATCATAGGGTTCATGGTCCACAATGTTAGTTTATTTGGTTTTCTGAAACCTGTATCTATCAAGACTTTTAACTCCCTCTCCAAGAGAATATAGATGCTATCCCGTACTTAAAAACAGCAATAACTAAGGATCTTGATGAAACCCTATCTTCAGAAATGTAACAAAGGTAGTAGTATCTTTCGGTGATCGTTTGTTCCTTAGTGATCTAGCACGGTAATTACCGTTGCTGCCGGCACGAAGATAGCGGAGCAGATTGTTCTGAGTGATGGACCTCATCCGAGGAAACATGGAAAGGGGGACAGCATGGCAACGCAAAGAGTAATGAAATCATAACTCAGAAATGTTATTATTATATCGGAGGATTAATTTATTCATGCAAACGGGGAGGGGGGAGGAGTAATGACGTAACTATGTAAGAGATACCAATAGGAGCCATTTTATTACGAAACTGTATCAATGAGATTCCCAGGCGACGCAAACATAGATAATTAACCTTGTGTTATTTGAAATAATCATTATTATTTAAAATGAAAATTGTAATAAATTGTTTTATTTATTTATTTTTATACGAAATAGGTCTAGGATCGAGGAAGCAGCGTCAAGAGATCCGTATAACTGTTCCCGAGCCTGTAAAGAGGTGTGGATTTCCTACCTTGCTTTTCCCTCCTTCCGGTCCATTTACTACAATCAGCTTGGCATAGTTTCCCAATACTGTATGTTCTTTTCTTTATCAACACCTTTTCCTTCCCATTTGCGAAGTATAAAGTTACAACAAAAATATATTCAACTATTTTCTTTTTTTGACCTACTAATTAAAAAAAAAAAAACTATGTAATATATAATTATGAGAGATAGTTGACCGTGGATGATAAACGAGGAGAAGATGGTTGGGGGTGCGGTCAATGAAACACAAATAAGTATGACTAACTTATTTTAATGTGCCGACGTTTCGGCTAGAGTTTCTAGCCTTCTTCAGGGCTAAAAACAAAACAAGATAACAACCACAGTAAGTATAGAAAAATAAAAAAGAAAAAAGAAAGTATAAACAAAATAATTTTACACATACAATGAATAGTTTTACAAGATAGAATTAATAAAATAAAGTGATGAGAGAAGAGGGAAATAAAATATAGTGGGTACAATAACTTAATTAGGCAAATGAAATAAAATTAAAGTTATATAATGTAAAGAAGTATGAACATATTAGTTATTATTAATTTAAAATTTAAATATGGGAAGAAAATGAACATTGAGAGGAAGGAAATATATGTAACAATAATAGATGATAAAAAGGCAAATTATAAGTAAGGTGTACAAAACTTATAACGCGGGCAGGAAAAAGGATAAAAGAGGAGTAAATAAGGAGGAGTAAATTGACCGCACCCCCAACCATCTTCTCCTCATTTATGTAATATATATATATATAGTTTTTATTAGGTTTGGTCTCAGTCCATCTCTAATATGAGTTGCCATAAAATAAATAGCTCGATTGTGTTGGAAATTGCAATTTATTGTTAGTTTCAGTTTACTAATCTACTTTGTGCCTAATTTGTTGTACTTTATTAACAATTAATATGAAATGTGCTCTATTTTTTCTAAATTTGCATAAAATTCCTAAAAAAAGTATGAACAATGTTTTTAGAAATAGATCCATTAGTCTTTTTCTCCACCTGAAGTTAATGGAATCATTCCTTACTTTTTGGGATGAACCTCGTTAAACTTATGGAAGAAACAATGTCAGTACTAACAACTACCACTTTTAGCGGAAATAAACATTTATGAAAATAAAACGTCTAACTCCCCGTCCAAAAAATTGTTTGTTAACTCCTGTAGGTTACCTCGGAACTGAAGCTCTTGCTGGTTTATTTTTTGGTCGATTAATCCCAGCTGGGAATAATTTCAAAGGGCAATATTGCCAGAAATGTGGAATAACCATAGTTGGGCTAAAATTAGCTATAGTTGAAACTAATAACTAAAATTGCCATGGATGCGATATTTATTTATCAATGGGTTCATTCATGTATAACGATCATATCCATGGCAATTTTAGTTATTTGTTTCAACTATAGCTAATTTTTGCCCATCTCTGAGACTAATACTGTTGTATCATATGTGTAATACATATTAAGTTTATTGAGCATTTGAAGGTGACGAATATTCGTCATTCGAACTGAAGGAGCCATGTTCAATGTAAAAATAAAGAATGACAGCAAACTAGTATTTTGCTCATAATTTAAGTCAATAATTTGCTTTTCAACATTTCTAGAAGTTTTAAATTCAAAACCTCTCCATTTTTTATGATTAGAACTTCTATCCGCTTCCTTTTCTCTATCAGGTTTTACTTTTCCTCACTATTTCGTTTAATCAGAAGGGCGGTTAATGCGCTCGTTAGTTTTTTTTTTTTATGTATTAGTTTCTCAAAATATTTATAAATTTTGGAGGAATTCATTATTTTTTTACTTGATTCTATACAGTTCTAAGTCTAATACATCATATAATTATACGATTTATATCACAACTTTTCATGTCAAGTCAATGAATTCGTGAAAATCAATTTGATATTCTATTCAGTCAGATAAGCAGAATTGGGAATTTGAGAAAAAATAATGTAGAATTGAGTTGAAATTAAATATCATTTGCAATCCTGTATGTTATTTTCTTTTTTTAAACAATTTTTACTGTTTTCATTGGTGTTTATAAGACTTTATTTCTCCATTCATGCCTTATTACTAGTATTGATGTGAATTGATTGAATGTCAATTACTAGTATTGACGACCTCCGCACTGGATTCCGTGGTTATCAAGGCAAGATGGCATTATAGCTATGAGGTGGTACAGTACCAGCGACATCTCTTGTCCTGATATTAACACTCTTGTTTGTTCACAAATATACAACCCATCTTTTTATAAATAGTGTATGTATTATCGGTTCTTGTCTTGTATGAACATGCTTGTTATTTATTCGTTAATAATAGGAATACTCAAGTCTGTATTTTAAATAGTTTTAGCTTTCCCATATATTTAGAATGGGTTTTGGTTATAACTTATATTTGTAACTGTTGTCAGTTCAGTATACTATAAATCCATTCACTCCTTTACACTTTAGCAGCTTGCGAAATTAAAGTAAGGAACGTTTATTTTTTTTCCTTTTAAGGAGTTGACGATATATGTTTATCTCCATTTGAAAGGAGAGGCAACCGGTGTGTGGCGTTATAATCGATATTTAGTCGCATTGTGCAATCGACTCTTATCCACCCTTGGTTGTGTGTGACCAGGCTGAGCAAATGAGGCCAAATGCGGAGCATATTCAGCCGCCTAAATGTCAAAAAGGGTCAAGAAGTTTGACACTAAAATTTAAATAACCAGATTACAGAATCCATGCGGCTCTGCGACGTTGGAATTTGAGGGGCCAGATGTGCCTCTCGGGAATTTCTTTTGCAACGCTTAGCAGGCTGACGTAACCATAATTCTGCGCAAGCGAAAAACAGTGTTTGCTCGCCTGGCACATGTAGCAACTGGCCACATGGTGTCAAAGCCATATAAAGATCGCACAATTGGTTTTTCCAAATGGCTCCCTGCAAATACTGAGTTATAAATTACAGTTTATGCCTTGTCTAATTATTGTTGGAATTCCGTTTCCTTTTGTAAGGGTAGTATACTATTCTAAACAATCTAAACCACGTAATATGATTGCCTGCGTACCAGTATTGAAAATATCGATTATTACTATCCAGTAGGTGTTGGGAAATTATAGATTTTTTTTTATTTAATTTAATTTTTAAAATTGACAACTGAATCAAAACTAAAAATACAACAAGTAGATGTGAATTATAATATAATACGTGGCACAGGCTTGTGGATAATTCAGGATAAATATGAGGAGTTTAGTTCTACCCCAATCCTCGACAGACATTTTAAAAGAAACTTTAATCAACCAATTTAAATTTATTACAATTATTGTTTCTTTATCTATTCAGCACGATTTTTTTTATGTTATCACATAAATCATTTCCTATTAGTTTTTATATTACATTATGTTTAGTACTGACTGAAATAAATTTCAACCCATTTATGAAATTAATACGAATGTAAACTGAAGAGTTTTGCATTGAGTGGTACTTTATTTTTCAAATAGAATTTTGAAGCACTAATTCTAAAATCTCCTAATTACATTTATTTAAGGTGAAGTTCTCATTGAATCTTAGAACATATAGTTGGTTATTCGGAATTTTAAAAAATAAAAAAAAATACTTTAAATTATTTAAAAATATTTTAAAGAATGAAATTTTCGTATGAAAAAATCGCTTAAAGATATTTCAATTTAAGGAGTTTAAAATCTTCATCAAACAGGACAATATTGTTATCTTAGTTCTCTGATAACTCGACCGCACTGTTCACTTTTTTCATTTACATTTGACAAATATTTAAAAAAATTATGTTGAAAAATTCGTTCCTACAATACTCAATTGAACGGTGATGAACATTTTGTGTGAAAACTTTGCTGAGTTTGTTTATAACTTTTTTGTTTATTTATTTATGATATTTATAACTGTATTTACTTAAAAATACATTCAGTAAATTTTAACCAAGACCATAATGGAATGATACTCGTATGTAGAGAAACTGCCTGTTGATAGTACTCTAATAATATTTCTACATTAGAAGCCATCTTCTTTTCAGCCGCCTTGGGGTATTTTCAGGAAGGGAAGAGGAAGCCAGGTTAGAAACTAGGGGATTGGAGTGGTTAGGAAGTTTGTAATGGAAAGATTGATATCTTGTTCGGCTAAATCGGTTACATTAACATTAGCATGAAACATTAAGGTCTTTATAGATGATTTTATTTGTTACTAAGTAAGGAGCATTGAGGATTTTAGATTCTTGGAATTAGATAGGTGAGAAATTTGAACTAAACATTGTTTAGTGGAGCCCCAAAGCTCAACTCTGTATGCTCAGATAGGCCTTATTACTGTAATGTAGATCAATCTGTTGAAATAAATTGGAAGTTTAGACCGTTTGTCTAGTAAGTGCTGTAATAGTCGGAATCGACGTGCAGTTTCCTGTCTTTTCAGTCTCGTGTGTGGATTCCAGGTTATTCGTTTTTCCATTTGCAGTCTAAGGTAGCGGATCTGTTCTACAGGGGTGAGAGCAACATTATTAAAGGATACTGTAGGGCAGTCGGTAGGTTTACGACGAAGGATAAAGATTATTTGATGGCATTTATTTTAATCTCCCAATTATGACACCATTCTTCCAGGGTCCTGATATGGGATTGGAGAGTTTGGAATGCAATTAAATGGTTATTATTAACTATGAGCGCACACATGTGTCATCGGCGTAAGTGGTGAGGATAGTGTTTGGATTGGTTGGGATGTCAGCTGTATAGCTGGTGTAGATGTTTATAACTTAATTTTAGGATTTGAATATTATTTCATTGGTTGAATAAGTTATAAGTAGTGTCTACATTATGATATTTTATTTTAAAACTTTGTTTATTGATAGATGTTACAATATGCCACACCGTTGTGGGCAATAGATAATAGTGATGAATAATCACATTCATACTTAAATGAAACAAGAATGAAAAATAAATAAATAAATGAAAAAAGTACATAAAAATAAATAAAATCTCTCTTAAAATATAATATACAGCAGGATAAAGAAAATGAATATAATCAAACTATGTCCATAAAATAAAATAATGATAAAAATAAAAAAATAAATAATTAATTTTTTTGTTCTTTTATTTTCTCAATCCTGTGGTTAAGCATATGAATCAAGGTTGTAATTTTTATTTTAAAATATTAGAATATAACATAACATAGCTGTGGAATTTCTCGATATTTTAGTGATATCACTCAAAAATTTCTTTCTACATCAAACGTAAGGGGGTTATGAGGTTATTCCGAGACCTCACAGTCCAAGGCGTGATATATTGCAGAAGGAAAAAATAATTCTATATGATGTCCTCAAGATGGCATTTATCCAAACATCTCGGAGCTATTTTGGTTTTGATATTTCGTTCTTAGTAAGATTTCTAGAACAAACTATTTTTATTAGTAATCATAAAACACAAAAAAATGTGTTAGGTTTATTTTTGTGTCTAAGAAAGGTTATTTGCTCATTACTTTAATATATCGGTCGTATAAAAATTAACTTCATTTTATATTTTTTCAGTTGTTTTTTTTATGTATATAATTATGTATGGTTTACCATCATATTCTATATTTGTATGTAATGTTACAGTTATAATTTAGTATCTATTTCATTGGCTTAAATGAACGCGAGTTGAGAATGACTCTAGAAATGACAGCACCTTTTTTAAAAAAAAAAATGATTTTAAATTATGAATCGTGAATATTAGTTCGTGGAATGAATATATGGAAGAAAAAGTTATTGTAACTGCTGCCTGCTGCCAGATTTCAATGTTAGGAATGAGGTTTCGACGATAAGTGACATTCCTATTAGGATTCAAAACTCGAAGACATTTGCAAAGCCGACGTCAAAAGGATGCGAAATGAAAAATGGCAGAGGTGTTTTGAATACATAACACAGAGGAATGAATTTTATAAAAGTAATCCTACACGAATTCGGCTTCGAGACAATTAGAAACTAGTGAACATTTTTTAATCAACATCGAGAGTTTGGCAGACCTTTGTGAGTGTCTCCAAAACAAAGTCAATTAGTTCAATACATTAATCACCGAAGATGAATAGATTTTAATGTTAATCTATTGGCTTAGTTCTAACTATTAACTGCTCGTTCTACCTGAAATTAATACTAGGAGTTATTTTTTGCCGGCTGGCCTAGACAAAACAATGGACGAAGAAGATGCAGCATCCATTGCATTCCTTTGGGGCCGAAGATAGCCGATCGCTTCGACCTTGTGACGTCACCACATCTGGCGGCAACCTTATCTCTTATCTGTCAGCGCAGTCAGGGTCCTATCATTCGCATGGAGCATGTTTATATTAGTAAGCCTCATTAGAGGGATTAAGATTATGTTACGGCTTTCGATATATTCATCGGTGAAATGGGATGCGTATCAAAAGAAAGTATTATTTCTCATTCTAAAATGGATAAGATTGGTGTTTATTATGATCTTTTGTTTATTTATGTATCCGAATTGAGCTGAATTTCTACATGTTTATTAGTAAGTCAATGACAAAGTTTTAGAAAATAATTATGTTACGTTACCTTCAACTTAAAGTAATGTATTTCGTTACTTCACTTAAATAGTGGTTCAACTAACAAATAAAAAAATAGTTTTTGACCTATTCTATAGATTGTTCTGTAAAGTTTGGTTAGTTTTTACAACCCTCCTTGTTTTAGAATAGTCTATAGAGAGACCGGAGTAGTGGAAGGAACTTCCTCCTCCCACCCCGTCAAAGGCAATATCTTCTAAACATGTTAGTTTCAAATTAAACCCTTTTTTTTTTTCGATTGAATCATTTTTCTGGGGGAAAAAATGATAAGAGAAAGATAATATTCTAAATAGACATTACTGCTAGAATTTTTTTAAAATGGTTGTTTAATTTTCTCCCTGAATCGAAGAAACCTTTTTTTTAGTGCTTACATTAAGTATATTTATCATATCATTTTTATTTTTTTAGATCTATTTGCACAGAAAAAAAAATATTCATGCCTTGAGCAATTTTTAATTTGTTAAATAAGATGAAAAACTAATAATAATATTGTTTTTGTTATTAATGGTACATCAACAATCAGTAAAATAATTTATAATACTTTTAATGAAACTGATGTAATCATTATTATTCGTCATGATAAGAGATTTCATGAAATTTTCAATTTTTTTAATGATCAGTTTTTTTTTGTTGTGGGTAATAAAATTTATTACCCTCCACTGTGGGAAATGTTATGGACCTCACCCATTCACCTAAACCCCAACCTCAATGTGTGTGGCAGATCCCGGATGTGAGTGACTGATTAATGACCAGCGAACTGGGCAATCAGCTGATGCAGATTAATTCGCGCACAAAGCTACTCTGTTGTCGAAAATTACTGTGTTCCGTTGTATCTAGCACGGATGGTCGAGAGAAAGGGCTCTCTGTTTGAAGATGTCTACTAAATATAAAGACCGTTCCGCCTCAAACTGGTCTTGTGAGCTGTTCCAGCCGCTTGTTCACCTCCGAGCAGGCACAAGGGCAATATTTTGGAACAGTTTATTAAAAAAATTCAAAATTTTGTGAAATATAAGTTTCTATTCATAAATTCCAATATTTGTTGATTTTATCAATAATATTAATTTGTATAACCCTAGGTCGCAAAGGTTCTTATACAAAAACATTTGACAATGGATTACTAAAATTTTCATCAACCTTGGCTCAGGCTAATTACTAATTATTATAGCTAATGGTGAATATAAAAATAAAATATACCTAATTAAAAAAGTTTTTTTCTTATTTAGTAACAATTGTAACAATTTTTCTATCATAATGAGGTGTAGATAGTTGACCGTAGATTAATGATTGGAGAAGTTTTTCGGGGGGTGCGGTCAGCAAAGAACAACATAAATAAACAAAACCATACCTGAGTTTCAGGTCAACACGTCGGCATAAAATAAATAAATATGGTTTTGTTTATTTATGTTGTTCTTTGCTGACCGC
Source organism: Halyomorpha halys (assembly GCF_000696795.3). Classification (NCBI taxonomy): domain Eukaryota; kingdom Metazoa; phylum Arthropoda; class Insecta; order Hemiptera; family Pentatomidae; genus Halyomorpha; species Halyomorpha halys. The sequence continues at coordinate 1,913,585 of NW_027112640.1, read as the reverse complement.
ACCCCCCGACAAACTTCTCCTATAATTTCTATTATAATAATCGATTTTCTGAAAATACCATGAACGAATCCGTTTTAACTTGAGTAACATACAAATTTTGATTTATTATGAACTATATCATATAGGAACTGTTAGCTTTTACCTTAAAATTTAAATTCGAAATGATTATTTGGTGCTCAGTCTTTAAATCGAAAAAATATTGGCCGCTATATTTATTATATATGATTAAACAGTATGCATATTTACAATATTATGAAGATAATAGGATTTTATTTATGTTATACATTTCTTAAAACTTATTGAGATATACTAAAATGATCAGGCTCATTAATTTTATAAAACAATCAAATGTATTTTTAAAGTTATAATCAGCTAAATTGTATTCTACTTTTTTTAGGATTATTCAGTAAAATTTTTAAAATGCTGAAAAAGTATGATAAGAAAAAAAAGGAGTATAAATAATTGAAAACAAAATAACATAAACGAATTTGTCAGGGATGCTGAATTCGATTTGGTAGGGATAAGTTAATAAGATTTAGGGGTTTATTAATGTATATTTCTAAGGGTTTCTAAATCTATTGATTTACTACAGGTTTTCTTTAAATGCATACCTTTGACTCGTTTACAAAACGAAAATTTTGGGGGTACATCAATAGTGCGTTCTTGCCACAAATTCCCTTTGATTTGTGCTCAATTACATGTAAACCTGCCGATCTGAATATTACATTTGTAAACATTGCTGGAATTATTATCATTGTTTAGTACATGTGTAGCCCCTCCTTTACAAAAAACAAAACAAAAGAAAACCAGAACACTTAATGAAATTTATGTTGTGCTCACGCTGACTGGTATTTGACTACTACCGTATACTATATTTTCGTTGTCAATCGTAATTCAGTAACACATCATAGAGGCCTTCGCCTGAGAATATCTAAGCGTTTGAACTTTGACCGATCAACCATTTTTCTATTGCCCTTTGAGAAAGAATAGCGGTTGCCCTTAAGAGTGATAGTTAATGCCATGCCGATGTTATGGCGCTAGCTCTCCAGAATAGGCCCATTAATCCCATGCAAATTGGATGATTAAGCAAGGGGGCAAGGACAGCCTCAGGTCACGGGTCACAGCCGCAAGTGAAACCGTTAACGGTATGGCTTACTTTCTTCCGGCTCTATTGGTGATTCATAGAATTTATTATTAAACTAAAAAAAAGTTTATTATATTATCAATTTGTTAGTTTTGCATGATGCATCATTGACAATGATCTTTGAAATTTATTTGTTCAATATAAAGTTAAACATTTGAAGAAAATAATTGCATTGGGCCAGGCGTATGTGCATTATATTTTAAAAATAAATTAGTTTTCGAGGTCTTTTCCATCTTGTTTTTTTACGCCCACTCGTTAATCGAATCCATTAATTTGTATAGCTTTTTGTATTAAATTGAAATCAATAAACTTTTTATGCCTTATTAATCAATAAATGACCTATGGAGTTATTTAATATGCCGTTGAAATTATTCCTCAACCTACCTGCACAGCTGGCGAGGCCCAGATCGTTTAATGGCTTCCATCGCGGTAATCTTATTCCCGGATCACGCCAACGGTGGGCGTTTAAGGCTAAAGTCTCAGGTCGCAATTTTTTTTATGACTGACGATTAACAAGAGATCGTGATAAGTCTAGGTGGGTTCTTTATTTATTTTTTATTCCAGGTATTAAAAAACTGTTTTAAATATAAGAATAAAAACGAAAACGTGGCGCCAACTGAGGCTTTCGACGCTGACACTTCATCACCTTTGGACGAAATTATCTGATCTTTTTAATAGTAGGTTGTTTCATCTGAACCACTACTGAAATTATTGTACCTGGCCGGAAAAAAAAGATAGTTCAATTCTCTCCATTCTTCTATGAAATTAGAAAATATAATTTGACTTATTTGAAATGATATGAACATGGTGATACTTAAATTAGTATTGCAATATTATCTTATAGATAAACAAAAAGCAGATCATTGTTAATGTAGAACCACTCTCGCGCCTTGTCTAACCAAATATTATCTTCCAGATAATTTCCAATTCATTATTAGACGAGTATTGTGGCCTTCATGGCATTAGAAATTATAGGCAAATGTCCATGTGTCAATAGAAAAAATAACCGATCATATTACTAAAAATGTATTGTCTCATATATATATATATATATATATATATATATATATTTTGGGCCAACATGGACAGAAGTGTTGTCCTACTTTTGAATACGCTATCATTTGAGGCGCTGCATAAGAAATGCAAGTTGAAGAGAATTTGTATTCATGAATTTGAGGAGCGAACCAAATTCAATCCAGCTACCATTACTATGCTGTGGTACTGTTTGCTTGCTAAAATCAGTAAGATATTATTGCAACCGAGATCATTGGAGGATTTTCGTTACATTTACATTTCTACTGCTGCTTGCTATTGAAGGGTTTCTAATTAGGTAAACATTTTTATTTGAAGTTTTGAGCGTATCTATGCGTTTCTTTTCATAATAAGGGGCGCTGGTGTGAAATTGAATGTATCATGGAAGCTCTGTTTGTCACTCGCCACTTCGGAAGTTCGTCAGTCCACAGTTACACCTTACCAATGGCCGACTTCACAGTCGTATCACATATCCATGAATACTTCCAGCTTGAACTTTCTTGTATTAAATGAGCCATCCGTTGTAATGGAAACCTATGGAATTGGTTATAATTAAATTACACAAATATTGTCAGAAGATTATCAGTTGATTGTCTGAGTGGCGATCAAGAAAGTTACAAAATAGTTCTTCTGCAATTTTTTACCTTTCTTGATCGCCACACAGACCGTCTTTCGACACAAAATATTGTTTCTTGATATACACTGGAATTATTTTCCAAAAGTGTTAATGTATGATGGTAAGGTTCGCCAGTTTGATTGATAAAGGATCTTATTCTCTGTCCTTCCAAGTAAATTGCTGTTGAATCTTCTATCCAAAGTAGCCGATAGCAATCAAAAACTGACTTCTCCCTATACAAACAAACACTAGGGAAAGATTAACCACATCGGATTACAGAGCCGGTTGGAGATTACAAAGAGAAGACGTAATTAATAGCGCTGTTTACCGACGAGGAAGCTGGGTGGGTAGTCATCCTAGGTGCGCCATATCCACCCTCGGTTAATGATTTAATGAGTGCGGTTAGCTGAGCCATGACGCTCGAGGGTAGAATTACAATGGCTGTGTGGCCACTCCCCCGCTTTTCCCATTCGTCAGCGCTGTAATTGTCTCTTCCTACATCTACCGTCCCAAGATACTGCCTGGATTACAGGTCGTGCTTTAATAACCAATAGCTTCTGATTCTTGTGGCATGGGAGATTGGCATCGCGCGATAATGTGTGTTTTCCTTCTTCAAACAATATAACGCCTGTTGGTTTTTATTCTGTCCCCTCTAATTATGTAGCATTCCCGCTAAAAGGTGTTGAATTTGTATCGAAGCTTGTTTGTTTTTGAAGTGAATGAGTAATTTACTTGTATGCATTCCAGTATCAAATTACACCGATAGGAGAAATCGGTTATTCGTTGAAAAAAGATTTTAAGCTATGACCTGGTGGGAAAATATTCGGTACGCGTCCAAAGGTTCTTGTAATTATTCATACATATAATTTTAAAAAATATTTTATATTATCGTCTCCTGTCGTTGTCATTTATCGAAACTACTCCATGTTCTGCTTTCCTCTACCTTTAAAAATACTTGCTTTAACATTTGAGTTAGTTTAAATGCTTTATTCTCGAAACATACAGGCCAATATTGGTATTATTAATACTTTATTAGTATATTTTTCTATTAGCAACGAATTCAGTTTGATACGAATGGGTCTCTGATTGAATAACCTAATTAATTATATAATAAATTAATTGAATAATAAATAAATAAATTTATTTTGTGTCAATAGTCATTGTCTCTTATTGGTATATAACAATATAAATACTACTTTTAGTGTGACCGTGATGGTTGAGTTTGTATATATAGAGATATCTAGTTGTATATATCCAGAAGAGTTGTATTCATTTTGTGGAAAATCCACGATAAATTTCGACTTTTCCTACTTGTTTGGAATTCCTTGGTAAACTAGTGGGTTCATAATGACGCTAAATCCCAATTAGCAACAAGATTTAGAAATTTTCCGTGACAGGATAATGAGCAGTATCGTTGGCAATATGAAACCACTTCAGAAGTCAAAAATGTTTTGAACGAAAATGAATACAACCCGTCCAACTCAACAGTCAATCTTCGAGATTTTTATTATTTGCATCTGTATAATGCAATGCGTATGCGTTGTTAGTAAATTCACAGTCAGCTAAGCTCAAAGATTGTAATCGATAATGAAGGAAGCTGTAAAAAATCAATTATTCTTTATTGGTGATAAGAGACACAATTTCCAACAATGCTGCTTACTAATTAAATAAAATTGTGCAATGGATGAAGAGCCGATGGCCGCTTCCTGCAGACCTTGAGGGGACAGGACAGGAGTCTGATTGAGATGCCAGTCGGGTCCTGGAACCTCTCGAAAAGGAGCAGGTCGTGGGACGTGATCGGCGGCCCATCCTTGAGAGGCAAGGCCTCCTCGGGGTGTCAGCGCTGAGCATTGACACGGCTCATCGCCGATGAATGGCGCGAATCACCGCGGCGGGAGCGTGTGACATGCCTACGAGTGGTGAAGTATGATTCTCGGAGAATAAAGAACGGGGAAGAAGAATATTTTTGGGATTGATAAAGTAATACTTATTATTCTTAGTACTATATACTATATATGTATATATACTATGTTACTATATATAATGCCTCTGAGATTGATTATTTTTGGATACTTTGTATCAACAGAATTAACAATTTGATTTAGAATAACCGTAAAAGCCCATCATGTATGTGATTATTATCTTTGATTGTCACGATTCGGAACCCGATATCTTTTTAACGTGACTGTCTTATTATACTAATTTAACGCGTTGTCTTAATAAAGATGAGAGAAATATCTTGGCATAATTTTCTGACGAGTATAAGATGCCAAGGCACGAATTTCATCAGAGCTTGTGTCGGAATTAACAGAAAGTTTGTGATACAGCGTTGACGTTGTGGTAAATATATCAATTACTTGCCATCTTATAAATATAGCAAACACGGTGCCTCTTCTTGGGATGCGCATTTCATTCGTAGTCAGTGCTGATGTTGATTTTTAAGCAGCAAATTACAATTACATTTTACTAATTTGGGCTCAAAATATATGTCGTTATTTTTTGGGGTTTTACGCTGTTTGGTTCTCTAAGTAACGCCTGAAATTAGTCCAGTTAAAAACACCTATTGTTTGGATGTACGTAGAGGTAAGCTTAAACTAATTTATGTCGATTGATTATTATCTAGAAATGTAAAAAAAAAAGAAAAAATATTGGATGCTGAGAACAGAAGGGTTTCGCGAGGGTTCTTTCTTTAGTTTTATCTGAAAAGAATGATAATGTAGGGGTTCCGTCATGGACCTACTTCAACCAAAAGGGTTCCCTTATTTTCCTGCTAGAACCAAAGGAAGTAGCCAGAAACAAAATGAGAACCAACGCTCTAGATATTTAGATCCCAGGAAAGTACTGCCCGTAGGTGCTCTCTTTGTCCCTCCCATCACAAGCCACGCCACTGGAACTATCTAATTTAACCTCAGTCAACAGGTTTAGTGCCTTACTAAAAAAAAAAAAATGTTAATAAGACCGATAGATTATGAATCTATGTTCTTTTTCATCAAAAACGGCTCCCGCACTTTCGCATAGTGACCTGAGTATTAAAGAAAGTGATTAAAGAATTCTGTATATTTTATAAATGAGTATCTATTTTAGTTAATTGTATTATAGTTCCTGAAAGCAAACATTTTTTTTTTTTACTTACTTTTTACTTTTGTAACCCTCAATGGTTACCTGGCTAAGCCAGACCGTCTCGGGCGTCCCTTCACTTCTCTCCGTCCCACCAGCATTCCTCCTCAAGTCCCATGCCGGTTTAGGTTCCACTTGTTGTGGAACGATGTCCTAGATATCCTGACTAAAATAACCCACACCCACATCTTTACAACACCTATGAACTAACTACAAAAAAACTGAACCCATAAAACTGTTTTGTATTATAGTTCCTGAAAGCAAACATTTTTTTTTTACTTACTTTTTACTTTTGCTGTTTTTGAAACGTTGGCTCATTAAAATAGTATATTTCTACTATTTGAGTTTTTTTTTACCGCACCCGGACCATATTTCTTTCATAAAACTGTTTTGTATTTTATTATTGAGAAATGTTCTGGGGACATCTTTCCATAAAACAGAAACGCTTTAATATTATGTTAGTTCAACTTTTTTTCTTAATTGTACTAAATATATCAATTTTTTTGTAAATTGTTATTGGAATCTAACTTAGAATCCATTCTTCTCAGTCCATTTATTATATAAATTTGTTCCTTTATATTTAATTTTATCCATTTACTACCTTGGCACAAAAGAAATAATTTTCAAGACGATCAATTTTGCATTTTGTTGTATACGTAGAATATAAACCATACATGTTTTATTTCTTAAATATTTTATTAAATTAAGTTTTATTCATTATTTTTTTTTTTTTGCAGGTATGTTGGTGTTTACTGATGCTAAAGTGTGAGAACCCTTATTTTAAATTTTGTATATTTTTACCTGTGAGTATCAACGTACATAATTTTCTATAAAAAATTGACTTGGCTTCGTAATTAATTATTCATATAATGAATAGTAAATTGGTTTCATTGTTTATGAATTTAAATTAATTCAGAGAAGATAAATGTAGTATTTATCGGATACTTATGTTCTTATGTTCACGTGAGCTTCCGGGTAATTAACTACTTTAGTCACTTTTTAGATTTTTTAGATTTTAGATTTTTCTTGTTTATGCTTCAAAGCAGGTTTAGGAGCAGTACATTTCATCATAGAATTTTAATTATCTGATATTAGTGATTTGTAACGGTATCAAAGGGTTCTAACATAAATTCTTAGCATTTTTTTTTTGGCTGCATGCAGCCAGAGCCGTCTTGAGTCTCGCGATTTGTTGGACTCAGTAACTGTGGTTAACCTCATTTTTAGATGTATTCCTGACTTAAAAGAAATTTTAATTATCATGTTGTTTATTGCTGTTGATAACCGAAAGTTGTTAGAAAATAAATTATTTAAAATCACACATCGTAAAGTGTTCATGGTTCCCACTAATTAAAAGATGGCTGGTACACAGCTAATTTGCTCATTGTTAGTAGATACATGTAGCAATGTGTATAATTAAATAAATAAATTGAATAAGTTGAAAATAAATACATTTTTTAAATAATTTCATATGCCTCATCTAACCCATCATTTTAGTAGTAAGGTATATTTTTAGTTTAGGCGATTTATGACTGTAAGTGGGTCGCTACGTTCAAAATACGGTGTTTTGAAAACTGTGCATATTTAAATCCCCATTCACTGTTAACTTAATTCTCGATTAATTAGGAAACAACATGAAACACTGCTGCATAGGCTAATTTTAAATTTCTTGAAAAGTGACCCAAGTTGTTTTTTTATCCCTCTATTAAAAATATAACTGTGTTAAGTAAAATTTAATAATGTGCAAGCATTGTTAACAGGATGAAAAGATGGGTTAGAGATAATAAGGAATTTTTACAGAAGGTGTAGGCGCTAGATTTCTAAGCCATGGAAAAAAAGGTAATGGTATCAACTGGTCTGCTCTTTCGAGATCGTGGCGTGGGAGAATGGGTTTTTATAGAATTTCTCTCAAAGTAGATTTGTATTCCAATGAGGAAAAAAATCAAATCAAGTAATAAGCTAGAAAGTTGTCGTGTGAACTCGCCGAGTGTCTCGTGGTTAACGTTAATCAGAGTGTTAATTGCTTTGCCATTCCATTCGTGGTATTGGATCTGTCGCATTCGAAGTATGATTAAAGTATAATAAATGTAATGTCATTATAGTGGTTGTAGTTACATCTTATAATTATCTTATCTTTACCAGAATCACTAATTGGTTTGTGTGATAACACAATCGAGTGTTCTCGAATTAGGATTTTCTCCAACTCACTATGAACGATAATACTTTAATTAAAAGTTTTCAGTCAATAATAATTGTGCAAGGAGAGTTGTTTTGTTGAAATAAATTGACTATGTTGATATTAGTCATTCTTCGTTTTGTTTGGTGTTCCCCAAGTTTCAAATACAATTAATTACTTCTCCTGATTAAAATACTATTTTAATGATGAAAATTCTTTCTTGTTGTACGATTTGTCTGAAATACAATCAGGTATCGTATTGATACTTATTTCGAATCTAACTGTTATGTTGCATACTAAATTTAGTATGGCAGAAGATAGGGTGGTGACAAAAAAAATACATACGTATTTTTGGTTCACCGATCACAAAATACGAAATTATATTTTACATAAAATATTTCAATTATCCCATGTTTTATAATATTATAGGCTTCTCTTTAGTGTTGAAGAAATAAAATAAATCTGCAGGTTAAAATTTTTACTTACAGCCCAATTTTGAGTTTTAATTAATCCCTGTTTTTGGGGGTGAATGAAATTGCCGTTTCGAAACCGCAATTTCTTTATTATTCACGATTGCGGCTCAGAATAATGATTGTAAAAGACATTTCCCCATTTTATGTATTTTCTATTTGTACTAGTGAGTGAAAACAAAAATTGAATTAACTTTTTCTCAATACCTTTGGAATCCAATTATTCACCTTACCACGTTACATTATGATTTGTGGATATATATATTTATAAACAAGTTAAGTAGATTGAATATTTTAAACACTAATGTAAGCCTCAATGAGGTCATGTCGCTGCTCTGAAAGTGTAATTACACAAAGGTAAAATTATCTGAAATTAAATTATTGTGTTTGTGGGCTCAAAAATGGAATTACTAGATGTTGGGAAGTAGACTTTATTGTACTTACCAGATTCCTCCCACGGCGAATTTTTAAGTACAAATATGTCGACTTACAAACATTTAGTAAATGGATCATTGAGCCTACCTATACCATAAAGTCAACTTCACAAAGTTCACAAGATATGTTATTAAATTTTAAGGGGCATCTGGTTTACTCTCTTTCTTTGTAAAATAAAATTTGTATATAGATATCCAATTTTCGATCGAAATAATTGATGTTTTTTTCCTTTGTTTTATATCTGCGAATCAATACTTACGCTCTACCCACCCTAACTAGGTATCTAATTCCTCTAACAGGTCCATTATCTAGTATCTAACTACCTTATTATTTAAATATGGAGATTGGACAGTTCATTAGCGTGTTACAATCATTGTTTAATAATATATTATTATATTGTGTTTATTGAATGGCTTTTATTGTGTTCAATAACCCTCATGTTCGTGCGATTGGGAATTTCGCAAAACCTCGCTTGAGTCAGTCTACTTGCGAAACCGGAAACTGGCGCCATTGTTCTCCAGAGGAACCTCTCACAGCACATGTTGTCTTTTCATTTATAACTTAAATAAATAGTTGTGTTAAATATTATGGTAGAAAGCTTTATGGAAATTGTGAATAGATCAATCAAGCCTTTTTGGATATAATGTTAAAAATAAATATTATATAAGAATATATATAATATTGACCTCATTTGTGGGCTAGGGATCATTGGAGGGGGTCTGAGAGAGTGAATTAGACAGAATAAATATTTGTGTTTAGTCTGTAGACAAGTATTGATTTAAAAGGAAACTAGGGGAAAAAATTTGTTTTATGTTATATCATGTAAATATGTGTTTTGTATATATTTCTAATCATGGATTGATTGGTATGCTGCGTAATGTAATGTAAACTACCCAATGTATTTGAGCAGCTTGGCTAAATAAAGCATTTCTCTCAAGGGTATTTAACAAATTAAACCTAATGGAAATAAGGAAGATAAAATGAAATAAACAAGTACCAATAAATTTTTAACTAAAAACTGAAATTAAACGACTCTGGACCTATTATGTGCTTGACCAATTTAGCCAATGAGTCATTATGGTATCTAAATTTATATTTATTGACTTTTGGGCTTTCTCAGATCAATTAATTTTATTATGTTGAGGACCTAGAAAATCGATAGAAAAAATTATCCTCAAAAGATACTTCACCAACACTGATTTTAATGTTATAGTCAAAAGGGAAATCTCTAAATTCACTGACTTAAGAGATTTTCGACTATAACTTGTATGGCGATACCATGCGCCCAACTTATGAAGTTATGACGTGTCATTCTCAACAGAATACAAACCCGCCCGTAGGATATGAACATCCGCCATTTGGATATCGTTTATGCAGTTCTCCGAGTTCCTTCATTGGTCTTCCTAATGAATACAATGTAGTGATAAAATATTCCTGTAGAAAAAAATGGTTGTCCTATTTAAACGTTTTCTCTGAACTGTGTGTTAAGTGTAATCATTATTACTCATTCCTGATGTACAAATAATTCCTGAGAAGAATAGTCGTTGGTATTCCCATTCTCAAACCAGGTTTTATAACGAAATAATGCCTGTTCTGAGAATATTTTATAGGTCATTATCTTATGACCAACCATGGTGTGTATTTTTTAAATTTATATTTGTTTACCTCACAAGGATCTTTGGACAAAAGGAACAGTGTAAATGGGAAGAGGCAATTGATAACATTTCTTAAGAAACATTATAGCAACTGGTAATGGAAACGAGTCTGGTACGTGGGCCTTTTGGTCCTTCTTGCCTAAAATACCAATCGTTATATTTAGTATCAAAATTAAAATTTTGTTTTTCTTACTAATTACTCTCGCATCGAACTGAATCTTGAGTAATATGCTTATAATGATTGGGTCTTTTGAAGGAACTGGATTCTAATGAATATGGAAGGCTACTAGTAGAAAAACTAAGTTTTCCGATTTCCTACTAGTAGCCCTGACGAAGGCTAAATTCTAGCCAAAACGTTAGCACTATTAAATAAGTTCCTTCAACTTATTTATGTTATATTCTGACCGCACCCCCAACCGTCTTCTCCTACTATATCCACGGTCAACTATCTTCTCATCATAATGATAACTTATTATTATTTTGCCAGTTCGAAGTCATTGGTGTATTATATCTATTGATATAGTCGTAGATGTATTAAAACGTATTTGTCAAGCCGTAGTTTGTTATAAGTATTTGTTTACAAATTCAAAATTCCCATCTGATAAGGCAGAAAATGACATCTTAGTGAATTTGTATGAAGTTGTGAACATACTTAGGTGATTAAGGTTAAAGTTGAAAATTTCAATAAATCTTAGGTTTTCAGTTTATATTGAAACGTGTAAAACTCTTATGATATTTAATTTCTTTTTTTAGCACAAAAATTACTCCTGTAATCCAAATTTGAAGTTTCATTATTTTTTTTTTTTTTTAAATTTACTATTATTTTAGTTAAAAACATAGACTCATGTTTATATATTTATATATATTGTGAAATATGTTTGATTTGATGCAAGGAATAATTGTGCCTAGCTCTTTGTGGGAGGAAACTAATGTTACGATTTTTAGGATTTATGAGGTGTTTGAAAAGCATTTGTTGGGAATTACTACATCCCAATAATAATTAGTATTAAAAAATAAAATTAAAAAATGTTGTGTGTGTATTTGTATTGTTATTTTATTTTCATAATTATCACAATAATTAGTATAATTATTATGATAATTATGAGAAATCATAGGCATTAGTGACTAAAAGGTTTTACGCCATAACAAGAACAAAAAAAATTTTGATTAAAATGAAATGTTTTTTTACGCGTGGGTGGTATTTGATAGTATAGAGTAGGCATCTTTCATATGAGGAGGTACGAGGTAGTCCTTGCCCAAGAACATTTGGTTAGCTACGCTTATGATACGGATTAACAAAATTATCTATATATAACTGTTACGGCGAGTAGGGGTTCGAAAGGAACCTTTACTAGCCCAACCGTGAAAACAAAAGAAATGGTCGAATTTTGTTATTATTTATTTTCAAATAATTAAACATAATAAAGGAAACAAAAAATATACAAACCAAAAAAAAGGGAAGCTTAATAATATTACAAAATGAAATTAATCGAACACAAAAAAAAAAAAAACATACAAACTAGAGAAAAAGTCTTATGTCACCGGTGATTGATAGGGGTCCGGGTGTGGTTGCTGTCCTGAGTAGGATGTTCTGTGGAACTAGATCGACGTACGTCAGGCCGCCTTGTCCTCTGGGAGGATGAGTCGAATAACTCCGCCCGCCGTGGCTAAACTGACTAAGCCGGCGAAGATGCAACTATGCGTGTGTGGTGAGGAAATGATACGTGTGTGCACACCAAGAGACTCACACAATGTGTGTTTTTATTTTTTTTACAATATAAAAAACAACAGAAAAACATATGGTTTTTAAACAATAAAAACATATACGGTAGACGTGTGTTGGCCGCAACAATAACAATGTTTTTTTAATAACAGAAAAATTGAAAAAATATAATTTTATACTTACAATTATACCTTCATTCGAATCTAAGACGAAATATATTCGCTAGAGTGAACAACTGTAACACTGGTCTAGCCTTCACTCAAGGTTGCTTGGGCTACTGTGGAAGGTTAATACTTTTGACTAGTGTTGGAAATATTAACACAGTATGAAATTGTTCTTAATAATTTATAGAGCTGCGTATATTTTCCGGGTAGTATAGAAGACATCTTCAAAGATAGTTAACAATACTTTTATAATTAATAGTTATCAATAAATTATTTCTCTATAATGTATTTCGTGTTTGTTCGTACTTTTACCAAAATTTTATGAATCATAAAAATAATTCTACTAGAACGTATACAAATTAAAACAAATTTAAAAACTTAATTAATCTGAGAAGTTTTTCGACTCTTCAAACGTGTTTTGCGATCAACAAGATCATCCACCTGAACCATAGTTGTAACTAGTAATTCAAGAGGAATGCGCCAAATTTACTTCGTTGATAGCGGTTTTATATTTCACTCTTCTTTTTTTTGGGGGGGAGGGTGCGATTAAAGCCATATTCTACTTTTCTCAGTTATGAAATGGTAGATCCTATCTGGTTCAGGATCGTCTTATACAATAGTTCGCTCCCCTCTCACCAGGAAATCGGGCGTCACGAGTGGTGCTCTCCGAGGGTCTAAGTTCGTTCCTGTAATAGATCAGCCTTCATGCAAATCCATCAACGTCACAATTTATTTTATAGATAATGAGGGGTTTGTCTTTTTTAAATCTCATAGTGTGGGTCCTGTATACTTAAAATTGTTATGTGAGGCTAGAAATAGTTTTCTAGATGAGAGTTTGAAACTCTGCATATTTCTAAATCGATGAAGGATACAGAACTTAATTTATACTGTAAATGGAAACTTAATTAAAAATATGTTATTTATGAACATCGAAATAAAAAGATCTTTCTTAATAGATAAGTGGGGTGTGGCAAACCCCAGGTACCTATTAAACATTCATACCTGTGGACTTTGAACTCATACCGCTCTATCCTATCAGAGCCCTGTTACGTAATAAAGTACAAGCTAGTACTATTTATCTTTTAGTTTGTATTTGGTACAATTTCACTGGCTTATATAATTCTTCCAAATAATTTTTTTTACTTTAAAACTCTTGTAATATCACTAATAGTCGTCCCCATCATGAAACAAAACAAATTAGTGCTTGTAGTTTATAGTTTGTGTACTTGTATTTATGGACTAATACTATTGGCTTTCATTATGAAACAGGCCCCTGGACTTATAGTTGACTTTTGCTACGATTGAATCTATTGGAGGTAGTTCAGCAAGGAATGCTCCAATTAACAGCTTGTTATTTTTCCGATTTTGGAAATTATATATTTTTTTTTTAATTTCACAGTGGAATTTGTTGGCTTATAAACAGTAGCGTACGTTTTTATTTGCCTGTTTATACCTATAATTGAAATTGTGAATGCTTTTGTAATTTTCTGAAATATTTTTGTTCTAATTTTCTTCCTCATGCCTATATCCATTTGCTTGAAAAAAAAAAATTAAGGCACATGAAACTCCAGCTGTCTTGAGACGTTCCAATTATTCATCTCCCTTTTAAACTTGAACTTCTATTTAATGATTTCTTTGATGTTGGAATTGCACGTTTCAATTCTGCTTATCAGAAAACCTTTTCTTTTTCAGTCAGTTCGTTATTTCAATCACTGAAAAATAGAAAACAAATAACAGGGAAAAAGGAAAAAAAAAACTCCAAGCCAGTATTCTGACTGGATCTATTAAGCCCAATTGATTTACCCTGCCAACATCAAACCTTAATGCGTGGCTACTTCTCTTATGGTAATTTGAACTATCATTAGAACTGCTTAGTTCCTTAAATGGACGTCATTTGCTAAGCCTGTAGTTTATTTTACTGTTAGCAATCAATCTGATAGATTGCAAAAAGCGTTAGTTTTGTAATCATTAGTATTTGTTTTGTTTTTATCTGGAAAATAGAGAGGAATTGATTTGCAACTTGTACTCCTTATAAATGTACATATGTATGAATGAGTAGGCATATGTTTTACAACGATATTAATGGCTCCTTGAATACAGTATTTTAAGAATAATCATACTCTTCTGTTTACTTTATAATTCCATTGAATTTATTATACTAAAGTGAGGAGATCAAGGATTCTATCCAAATTGTTTTTGACGATTTTCTGTTCGAAAATATTGGAAACGTGGTCCATCTTCCTTCCGTGGTTCCTATTCCCCCAAAACAAGGAATATAAAAGTTCTTAAATTGAAGTTTTTTTTCGAAATTGTTTAGTCTTATAATTAATAAAATTATAATTAATAAAATATAATGCTTGAGAATTAATGAGCTTAAACCACTAAAAAGTGCACTAATGGCATAAGTGGTACCTCATGAACACAAGTTCATATCTGTTGTCGGTATCCTAATGTAAGCTAAAATACTAATTTTAATACTAAACAAAAAATTATTTTTTTGCAGCCCAAAACTTTCATCTAATCATATATTTCCAAAATTCCTGATGATCTTTCATAGATTCTAGAGAGTTAAACACAGTCATTTGCTTTACTAGGTCTTTACTAATTCGAACCTAAAATATTAGGTATATTTCTAAGTGATCAGAGGATTATTGCCTATATACAGCAAATATATTCTTTATTATTAACATCAGAAAGGGAGAAAATCCCATTTTTCCACTAGCACCAAAATGTTTAAAATTAGTCACAATATTGAAATTTTATAATAAAAGTTTAAAATTTATTTAGGAAAATTTGCAAACAAATTAACTCTTATTGGCTAGTGAGGAATGTTCCAAATTGGGATTTGAGATTGTTAAAATTTTTTTTTTTTAATTTATTTTTTGACCTTAGGAACTACTTATTTGTTTGGGAATTTTCAGTGGCCAAAGCTCATTGAAGTCTCTCGAGCACATTGTTTCTTATTCTGCAATAAACAAAATTGTTAATAGTTAAGTAGATGCAGAACATTAACAATCTAAAATTAATTAGATAAAACTTGGACGTTTTCTCCCTGTTCCTAGGGCCCATTGAAACGAATTTCACGGCACGTGTACTATATTTTTGGATATATAATCACCGAAACAAAATTATTTAAAATCAGTGACCCATCTTTAATTTCTTATGTTGGGCATTCTAACGTGCCAGATACGGTTACGTATCGTTTTGTTTCTAAATTAAAACAATATTTTTCATCCGACGCCCGCATTTGGCAAATCTTTTTTGGCAAGTTAGAATTAGGCAGGGTCAATATCAAGGTTTTTCTGAGATAATTATGGTCCTAATGAGCGCCTTATTAAGAGATATGTTCATGCCGAATATTTTTAATATGAGCGTTTTAATTCTTGAGAAAAAAATTATAAAATTTAGACTAGAAAAGTAAGGAAATTTCATGAAAATTCACCTAAGTCGGAAGAATTTTCGGATCTAAGAGATGATAATGGGAATTTGGTTTCATGAAGCAAAATCATTATTTGTGACTATATATTTAAATAATTTTCATTTTATATGTGTTTGTTCAACAATAACATACAATATTACAAGAATTCATAGAATTCCTTTTTTGAGAACTACCATATAAGCTAACAAATTTTCTTTCTCGTATATTATCTCCTAATATGCTGGCAGTTAAAACATTTATTAAATTGAAGATATATCTTTAACTTTTATGTATATTTTTTCCAAATATGAACTAGAAAATCTAGAAAAGTAAGAAAATTTCGCAAATGGGTTTTTATATTGCAAGGACACAGGAATAGCTCTTTAAGTACAATCCTCAAGAGTTATATTTAATTTAACTGATACATAATAACCTCTTAAACTAGAGTGCATAAGAAACTACAAGGTATGTTCGTTTTGCATATCATATTCCCTCCCTCCTGCCCTCAAGGAATCGGTATTGTTTTTAATATATTTTTGTTAATATTAATTATTACTTATCTTCGCAATTTAGGACTTAATAGGATTAAGGAATTCTTTCATAAAATATTCATCTTATACACAAGCATGCTTATCTATTGTATATTTTACCATAAATTAAATTTAGATCCTCAAGTGATAAACTTATTTGTCCAAAATACAAACACATAAAATAATGGTTTCCAGTGTTTCATCGTAAATACAATTGTATTCATAATAAAACGAGTAATGGAAGTTGCAAAAAGAAAATACAACTTTAATCTTTTTAAGTATAACAATAATAAATAAATTATATTTAATGTAATTATTGTTTTCAACCAACGGACAGCTACAATTCTTTTGCCTAAAGTTAAATTGGAGCATGCCATGGGTTTAGAACTTCGATAAAAACACCAAAATTGACATTATGCTTTCACTGACTAAACGATGATCATAATCAAAAGCAAGGCAAGAATCAACTACAAACACATGCTTGCTAAAACCAGTTTGGACTTGCCCATTACACGTTTAGGGTATTGCTTAACAGGCGCACATAAACTTAACTGAAAGCATTCACCATAAGTTATATGTACTCTACTCTCAATAGAACAAATCTCATAGTTTAGAACACCTGGACATCCTTTACCTGGCTATATCCTTTTTAGCTTGATAATTGAGAACATAATATACATAACACATGAAACATAAAACATGTGACAGGTAATTCTTGTGTTTCTATCAAAAGTTAATATGTGCACTTTTCATAAGTATAGGGTTTTTTTTTTTTTTTTTGGAAATTAGAATTCTATAACCAAAATGTATTCAATTTAGCTCAAAATTTAAGTTTTCTACGATGAAATCGGTGTTTCAACATTATCAACAAAAGTTTACTTTTTCTACTTGAGATACTTCTGTAATAAGTTTTAATGATAACCTTGCAAAAGTGGATACATCGACTTTTGATGGAAAACTCCCAAATTAAGTTTTAGAATGTTAGTTATTATTGTAAATGTTTCCAATTACATACCTGGACCAGGGTTTTATAAACCATACAAGTTTAAAAAAATAAACAAAAACTCTTTAATGTTTTAATCAACGCATGGACCCACAAGACCCTTGGATTCATTATATACTTGGCAAGAAATTACTGTTAATATATCAACGAATGTACCAGGAGGTGATTTGGTCAGTATCACGCTCAACTGCTAGATTTTGCCCCCAACAGAAATATAGATCAGCTGAAATTTATTTATAAAGTTTATCAAATCGGGTACTAACCCCACTTGGGAGGTTCAAGTGAATAAATGAACTTATATTAAACCAGAGGAACATACTCTGTGAACCTGAGTCTATCCTTAGTTCCAACAGCCGCCTTGTGTATTAATAGACTACACATCCTCGTGGGGGATTTATCATCAAATAAGATACGCCCTCTCCCGAAAATGCTTTCATCTGTACCAACATCACCTGCTTCCAACGTCGGTTCCGCCTGTCTTCAGGTGTTCTATTTTTAGGAGTCTGTCTCACTTCTAAACGATTTTGCACATCCTTTAAGCTTGAAGGAGAGCTGTTTATAAAATCTCATTACGGGTTTAAATAAACCCGAGTTCATATGGTATCAGCGTTTGTACTAGTTAAAACTGTGGAAATCATCCTTATTATAAACTGGCATTAACTTTATGAACCTAAGCAATTACCACTTCTTTTGATAGTGTTTTCAGGAACGGTGTGAGTCAGGTCTTGTATTTTCTAAAGTAGTTGGTGTTTTCGTGATATTTACAAATTTTATAATATTAGTTCTGGTTGATTGTTTATCGGAATTCACCAACGTTAAACTAAGATATTTTTGACTAAGATTCATTATCTCAGAAATATTCACTTGCGAATTATTCGCCATTATATAACATCGAATTATTCATTATTATATAATGTTGTGTTAAAATTGTGCATTTTAATTTATCTGCTAAAA
Organism: Halyomorpha halys; assembly: GCF_000696795.3. Taxonomy (NCBI): domain Eukaryota; kingdom Metazoa; phylum Arthropoda; class Insecta; order Hemiptera; family Pentatomidae; genus Halyomorpha; species Halyomorpha halys. Next base: position 1,895,151 of record NW_027112640.1, on the reverse strand, counting down.
AAGGAAATAGTTTTTAAAATGCAAGTTCATATTCAGTTATTCTAGGCTTGTTAAAGAAGTTTGTTTTTTTAAATATTTTTCTTTCATTTTTAATGCATAATCAATAGGTTTTATGTAAATATTGGTTTTAAACTAGGTTGTATTTACGCCATTCCGGCTATCTTAAACCAAACAGGCACCGATTACACTGTTAAGTTAAGTTAAGGTTTTTCTTTCAACAGTGTCCGAACTTTTTTCATCGCGGCTCCATTGTGCTAAAAAACGCTACCATTGTCGGGCTATACAATTTTAAGGTATAATTATGTTCAGAGAGGTGGAATTTTTAGGAACAGAAGAAAATCAGTACAAATTAAATGCTGTATCTACAACAATATATCAATGGCACCATTAATAATAGATGAATTCGAAAAAAAAAAAGGAATAAATAGTTCCAATTCAACTCATGAAGGATCTTGGGTTCAGTACTATCTTGTTTATGTAATATTCGTACTTAGAACATTTCTAAATTATGTATTTATTTTTAATGCTAAATTGCATTGCATATAAATGTGCCATAAACAAAATAATGGTAATGCTTGTGGCATGCCTTGATCTGCGTACGCTTGCGGCAACCTTATATGGAAACTGCTCTAAAGATTTTTATGAACAACTATGGTTTATCAACAGCAATAAAACACGTACTGGTTAAGGTTATTGTTTTAATTAATACTAGTTGTGCCCCGGTGCTTGAATTTGGATTTCACATGCTTGTTTCAAAGAAATGATGGGTTAGTGACCAACCGATTAACATTCGAAACGTATGTCAAATGTCAAAAACAAAAAAAATTCTAATAACTAAAAAAACTTAAGCTGTTAAATATTTTTTTGTTTTGTTTTATTTTTAAATCTATATATTTCTTAGATTATTATAAGTTTATTTTCAATTGTCATTGAATTTTTTTTGTTTGGAGTTAATACGTCGTTGTCAAGTTAGAAATACCGTTTCGATTTTGATAGTTAAGGTTTGGTTTTTGAAAAGATGTCTTTTAAGAGATATAGAAACACGTAGGTACTGATATATGTATTGCTATTATTTTTTCAAAATTCCCTTAAGGAATATTCCCAACTGTTTCCCCTTCAAGACTGGGAACCCCTGATGTTGCCCAAGGCACAGCTGATTCCCATTCCGTGGCCATCGGCTCTAGCTGCCGTCCAGAAAACATCGGCCTGCCCTGGAAACCGTGGATTCCTCAGGAGATGTAATCGGTCGGGATGGCTGACCTCAGTTAGGAATTAGCACCGCTTATTCCATCTCTTTGGGAAAATGTCCTTCTCCTGTACTAAGGAGCCAGTTAGTGAATTCTTATTACGGCCTTTTACGTTCATTGATCTTTCTGTAATTGTAATTCTAGTATTAAAAGCAATATATTTGTTTTTAATAATATACGTTAATGATTATTGTTAGATAGTGTATATATATATTTTGTTGTTTGTTCTTCTTTATTCAATCCACATCCCTTACGTAGTCGAGGCAGCTGTCATTAAACTCACTTTATCTGAATCCTCTGTCCTCTGAGATAGTATATATTTTACTTTTATATCATAATACAGAACTCAGTTATCACTTCATAGACTTGTGAAACTGTAAATTATAATTGACAATTCCATCTGGATAATACCAGTTTTAAGTAGCAGTTAATTTTCTATATTACAAAACCGTTCTGCCGTCAGTATCACCATTCACTGGCGTTTTGATCACTGTATCTCAAAAATGGCAATGCCTATGAATCTATAATAATTAATAATAACATTAATAACGAACAAAAAATGTTTTCCGAGCAATTCCAAAACTATAAATCTTATATTATATAATCTTCTAATGATTATATAATTTTTATATAAATACAGATAATACGAATGTATTAAGAAAGAAGGAATGTTTCCCATGTTCATTGGAAACAGTTTTTTTTTAATTCACCTTAGAGGAAGAATTTGAATCTTAAGTAATAAAGACATGGGTTTTTTTAAAATTAGTAGCTATGTTTTTCATCTCAAAGTAGGATAACTGAAAATTGCATGATCAAAAAAAGCATATTATTTAAATCCTAAACCCGTTATAACTCTATTATTGTAAGGATTTACAACGAAATAAGTATGACTTTTAAAGATCAAATCCATAAGAAATTTAAATATCTATGTATATGGCGGTGAATAGAAATCCTCATTGGAAAGCAACTAGACTTGAACAATTAAAAACAATTTAAGACGTCGCAAAAACTGTTTACATTTAGTTAACTCAATTTTTAGGAAATTCGTCTACTTCTTCACGATCACCACAAATGGTACTGAGATTTTATTATTTTTTGTTTGTTTATTGATCTGAGATTGAAAAAGTAAAAATAACACTCGACTAGAGGACCAAGTTAACACTGCATACATTTTTTTTTGTATTTATTCAATAATGCAATAAAAACTACTGCATTGTTTCTTATAATTTAATGATGCACATAATTTTCCCAGTGAAATTTATTATGATCAGAGTAGTTCGAGATAAAAAGCCCATTTCTCTACCGGTTTAAGGTAGTTAAAATAGTTTATTAGTAGTTATTAGTTTATTATTAGTATTGTTCGTAACTGTAACCTCATACATAGCCTTAAAAAACGCCTTTTATTTTGTATTAAACAGATAACTATACCATATTTCAAATTACTGGTTCGTATTTGTTATACTATATTTTTACTAATCATAAAATTCAAAAAATATACTCAAAACATCATTAGACAATAATTCAAGGGAAGTATAATAATATTGAAGAACGGTTTTGAAAATTCCATAAATACTTAAATATTTAGTGTGAACTTTAGATAGTTATGACATCTACACATCGGCAAGGTGCAATCCAGCATTGAGGCGATTAAAATGGGTTGGTTGTTTTTTAGTCTGGAATTCAAAACCAATGGTTAGTGCCCGATAGTAGCCCCAGGCGTTAATGGGAGGATAAGGATTAAGATTGTTAGGTCTAAATTTGTGTTTTGGCCTAAGGTAGGTATATTAGCCAACATTGTTGATGTTAGTTAGGACTTTATATTATTATTAATTAATGTTAAATAAAATGGATTTCAGTATTCATTATTTTGAATTGGGATTTATTTATTGCTAAATGGTGTTTTAGTTAATTTATTTTAATTCACACAGGTGGACATGTGTTTTTCATCTTCAGTTTGATATTCAGTTGAAAAGACATAATTAATTTTTGTATTTATATATTTATAGTTGGCCCGAATCGTTTGTAATATATCTCTTTTTTATAAATTATAATTTTTATCAACACCAATGTCCACCTAATTATGTACACGTGGAATTTCTTTGGAATTATGAATCGGCCGCTGACTCGTGTTTGGCAACAGGCTGGCGGAGCCATTCTACAACGTCGTTTGTTTCTTAAGTCAAAATATCTTATTCCGTCTTGGCGCCGATGGAGGGAAATACTCAAGTTAATATCTCAACTCGAGAGCCATTTGTGACAGTTTATTTTCGTGGACCGGATACCGTATCATATGAGGTCCTTAAAGAGTCCTCTCGCTTAGGAGACAAAGAGAAGAGAAAAAAAGATACTATTTTCCCGCCTTAATTACGACGGAGGACCGGAAGAAGAAGGGTATGGAGAGGGATGTATCATGACTATTTTGAGATGGTGGTGAGAGGAATCAAAGGGGAGGATGTGTGCGACCGAAATAGATCACTCTGTCTATCCACCTCCTCTTCTATCGTTTATTTATTCTCCTTTCGGGGGTCACACAGGGTAACGTTGTTGGTTCTCTTATTTTCTCTAAACCGTCGCCGAGAAGATTCTCTTTGGTTTGGACTACGTTCAGTGTAAAAATGACCTATTAAAAATATTTAATGTTTAAATATACTAAATATTTACTCATAATCCTATATGTCTGTTATATAATATAACCCATCAACCAAGAATAACTACAGGAAATTTATTTTATTTTTTAATATGAATTTGTAAGTAAAGGAAATAAACTTTGTCACTTTTATATATATATATACTCATAAACACACATCCATCCACACATTATTAATGATAATAAACTGTAGCTCTATAAAACATTTAATTACTTGCATAAAAATATTAGTCGATTACATTCATTTTTATTTAAAATTTATTAAGAAATAAATTTAATTCTTAACTTTTATTTTAATGTCCCTTAGGAATAGCCGAGCTAGTGCGTGCCGTTATGAAACAGGAGGTTGTGTGGTACGAAGATGATAACATAATTCTTGAAAGCTGATTAGTGTGTTAATAAAGTATATTTTACAGTGCTAAGAGATACAAAAGAAATAAGCCTAAAAGAAATTAAATGATAGCAACAACTTCGCAAAATCATTGCCATTTCAGCCTTCGAATTTTTGATCCGTGATTACTGGAATCACAACAGATCTTATGATTTTTTTATTTTATTTATGTTTATTACTTAAAAATCAAGTAATGTCAGTGAAATGTTTTAATAAAAAGAAGGTTTGTTGGAAATGAGGTTTAAAGTTTTTACATTTTGAATTTTGTTCTCATAGTTGAGATGGTTAAGATTATGTTTATAATTTTGTAGCTTTGAACAGACAGTTTTCTTTTCGTCCCTGCGTTTCAAAGATGGTTTATATTACACACAGTCTTCCTCACTGCCTACTACTATGTGGATCTAATGTTTTAAAAAACATATAATCTTGATTTTTTGATGTGTTATTACTCATTATGCTTGCATAATTTAGATATGTTTTGATGCTATCAAATTCCATTTGCATTTTAGACTCAACATGCACTGATATACTTACATTTCTGCCAATTATAATTCTTTCGAAGTCACTTAAGAGAAATATTTATTTTTGAGGTGTCGGATTAAAATACATTTACATAGATGCCCTACTTCTGCTGATGATGATATAAAAACGCCGTTTTAAGTTTACGTTTGGACTTTTGCCGCCTGGTAAGAGGATGGTGTTCCGCCAGGGATCAAAAAGCGACTCGGCATTAGGGGGAGTTATGGGCTGTCATATGGCCCTGGCACGCAGAGCGCTACCGAAATACCTCAACACAAATATAATATTACAATATTTTATGCCTGCCTGGGAACCTTCTCAGCACGACCGGTAGTGTCCTCAGCTTGATACGTTAATGGCGGCATCTTTTGAGTGTAAATCTCGGCTGTCATCGCTGAGGTGTATAGATCATGCAGCAAGTATTCTCTCGTTAATGCACGTTTGTGTTTGATATGTAGCAAATGATTTAAATTTGTCTTTCAGCCTTAGCAATTTGTCGTCATTAAATACCTAAACGTTCTACTGATGGGTTGTCAACCCTTTATGACTTTGAGATGCCTATTTCTCATTCTATCTGCCAAACCTGCAAAGGTAGTAAACTTTCACTCGTATTTGGATTAAATGGTTAAAAAAATAGGATTACAATTTACATTTTTATTTTTTAAAATGGATAGAGGCTCTCCTGATTGCACTATTACTACTACATACTAATATTTTAGTTTCCTAGTCTATCTTCTTATATGTATGTATACAGTATTTTATTATTTGTAATACTACGTTAAAATATAAATTTATGTTTTTAATAGGTATTATCTAGCTTACAGGTGCAAGATTTTAATGATCTAAGGCACACTAAAGGGTTATCAATGGTTCATTGATAATATTGTACCATTGATACATATCAATAATTTTTTTTTTCTCAACAACTGTATTATTTAAATTCTCAAAAAAAAAAAAAATAGTGTGTTATAGTAACGGTTCTATCTATTGAGGCCTTTTGATCAATCTTTATTTTAAAAAATCGCTTAAAAATAATACAATTGTCAACTTTAATCCTAGGTATAAAAGTCAGCCGTCTATATAGTTAATTTTATTTTTTCATATTATAAATTCATAGTTTGTAGTCTGCCCAGTAATATACTTACTACAATCCTATTCCTCATTTTTATTTTTTCCAGTTATACATGTCACTTAGTGTGTCCTTTGAAGCGGGTTAACGATCCGAAAGTTGATTAACCATTCAAGGCCTGACTCTTGAAAAAAAAACGAGATGATTTGTAAGAGAAAAACAAGTCTTGTTACTTCTTGTAAAGAATAGTATAATTTCCGAATAGGGGCAGTAATAAACCTTTTCGGCTTTGTGTTAGAATGTTAGTATCATCTGCGTCCTAGTCGGGAGCGAGACAGCACCGGTTAAGCAGGAGTGTATAATTAGGAGTGTATAAAATAAGAAAACTTCAATATTAATTTTACTCTTGCGTCAAGTAAAAGTTAAAGTGTAATAAAAAAACATAATATACACGTGGTATGTGTTCATTATCGCTACGTAGCTTGAACACTGACATGTTCCTTAAAGAGTTTTTTTTTATTTGGAATCGTACTTTTTCTAAAGCTTTTTGTATCTAGGTTGTCCCACAGACTTCCCTTCAACAGCTGTATTTGTTACAAATTAACTTTCTTTTATTAAGTTAAATATAATAGTCTAAAAATTTAAAAATTTTCTTTCTTCATCGGTCCACTAATGAATAGTTTTTATGTTTTTAAGTGCGTTACTTTAGTCTCATCCTAATTTTTCCAACAAATGCCTTACGAGTGAACAGCTGCTTTACTTATCAGTTGAGATATACAATGCTAACAGGACGTGTGCAGTCTAAACATCCTTAGACCAATATAGAGGGCCGTGGCTATTAAATTGTAGGTATATGTGGTATTTTTTTTTTTTTTTAGCTTTAAGTATAATTACTGTTTTAACTTGAAACATGTAACATTATGAATGAATACAATTTATAAAATAAAGGAAATGACTTTAGTTTAAGTCATGTTCCTATCAAATTTTATTTTAGTAAAAAAGTAATTGACTAATTACTCCGTGGATTTACTTCAAATAGTTGGAATATACTTCAGATTTTTTTACAGAGAATGTTGTAAAAAAATGTCCTTGCCTAAAACATAATTGAACTTCCCTTTAAGTGTTGAATATCAGATAACTATAGTTTTTAATTTTGGATTCAGTGTGTCATTGCTTCTATGAGCATGGGTATTAATAAATTATTATAATATAAAGCATTTTTCTTGAGTTAAAAAAATATCTTTTTTAAATATTTCGAATTAATAGACAGTTTTTATTTAAATAAGAAGAAGATGATTGGGGCCCGGTTGGTGACGATCACAAATAAGTAAAAACTTAGTAACAACATTTCGACCAGAATTTCAGGAGAACAGAAACTTGATAACAACCATGGCATAATATTATAAAAATATTGAAACTTATATAATTATATACATTGAAAGTAATATTAATTTTTTTTTAAATACTTTTTATTTATTGATAGATATTACGATCTGCCACACAGTTGTGGGCAATAGTATATTAAAATTAAGAAAAAAAAAAAAAAAAGAAGAAGGAAAAAATAAAGATGAGAATCAACTAAATAACTACTTATACAAAATTGAAAATTATTTTAAAATAGAAGTAATTTAAAAATATGTAGAAAACGTACATGTGATTAATTAGATCAGTGTATTTAAATATTTAAAATGATTAAAACGATTATAGCTCAAAATAAAGGTTCTAATAAAGTTTTATTTTCACAGGTGAGTTGGTGCAAACAAGTTATGTCCAAAACTTGGGTATGTTAATAGTAACCTTATTTCTAATTTTATTATTAATATTTTTAATTACTTAGCGGTATTGCTACACTTAGTTCTGCCTTGAATATTCTATGATTTATTTTGTTGCTTTAACGATGTCATTATAACTATTTTTTTCGTAGTGTTTAATGGCACAATTAAGTGTACCCATTTAAAATATTCCTTTCAAAACTTGTTCGTAAATCTAATTAGCACGCTTTGATGTCATTTAATTACCTGACGGTTAATGCGATTAGCTAATTTACAATTTGAAACGGTGTTTCCAACCTTACTTCCTGTAAAAAAATAACTGAAGATTTTACTGCGGCGATGGTTTAGAAAAGAAAAAAAGCTCTTATGTATTTTGCAGTTAAAATGCTTTCACTCTCAAATGGGGAAAGTAACTATTAGCATATCATACTGATAAAATAACTTCCAGGGAATAAAAACTTGCGGAAAAGAAATAAAAAGAAAATGTGAGAGAGAGGAATATAATAATAATTAACGGAAGTAACCGTTAACAAAAATTTATTTATTATTTTTCGACGGTCGAATAGATATGTTATAATTTTGAACTAATTATATTTAATATTGTATTTAGTTGACATTCTAGGGTTTTACTTAATTTGTCTGTTATAATCGAACTGTTAGTTTTTCTCTTTAAAATGTTTTATAGTTAACACTTGTTCAATATTTTTAATTTGTATTTATTGACACGATAATAATAAATCAAAATTATGTGTCTATTCAGATTAATGGCTATCTTTAACCTAAAAATAATACATTGCTCTTACTGGTTAATGTTTTGGGAGCACTAAAACCCATCTTCACGACTTGAAATGTTAATTAAATTGTTTAATTATTATAGAGAACTAAATTAATAATTTATTGAATTTTACTTTTTAACATTTTTATTATTATTTAATTGATATTTTTCGGAAGAAATAGACCAATTTCAATTAATAAACAATGCTAATAGCCTTCCATATAAATGTTTTATGCAAAAAATTTTACACAGTTTAAGTCGAACCACCAACGTTTCCTGGGATTGAGTTTTTAGAATCCTCGGTATTCATTTTAGCTGATAATTTTTAAAGCTGGTAATTACAATGAGTGAGAGCTGTTTTCGCATGTTGATATTGTATTAACTTTACCAGTTCTTACCTTTTAATAAATTTTGTTGATTTGGGTGGTACCGAAGATTAAAATAATACATTTGTAGCTCTTGTCTTCTGTTCTCATCTTAACTATCAAATTTCGTTGTTCATGTTTCTTACGTTTTGAATAAAAATGAGAATGTATTAACATTTGAATATCATAAATCTTACAGTTCTAAGCAGGTATATCAAATTTAGAAAGTTAGCAGAGGTTTTCAACATGCATTAGTTCATTAGATTGTTTTTTTATTGGATGTTTGTAAAAATGTTACTAATGAAGAATTTTCTAGAAAATTCAGCTTGAAAAAGTCTGACATTGTTTTAATAAAGAGGGAAATTTCAATCATCAAAATTAGAGACACAGTGTGTTATGGAGCTCATGGTTTTAATAAAAACCTATTTATAAAATTGATTTATATATTCTGTTAACTATTTCTATATATATCCTAGAAAGGAAAGGTTGTCGGTATATTCGTGATTTATTTTGCTTACCTGTCGATGAGAAACGGCCAGTAATATATCTAACAATTTATAAAAGATAATAACAATCACAATAAAATTAATAGACTGACTGTTTAAAGTATAACAGTCACAGTGATATATATTACAGTGAGGACATGTAGAAGAGAAAGGGATATCATGTAACAGATTCAGGTTGCCGTTTCAATGATGGATATTGTTCAAGCAAGGACGCTCTTCAAGGTAACCTCTTTTCTTTTTTTCTTTTTTTTTTTTTTATATCTTTAATTCAAGAGGCTAATAAGGGAGAAGTTAGTTGCAACATGGTCACTTCTTTTGGTCCTGGTCTGTCTTGTTCATTCTTAATTACCCAGGTGTCTTACTGATTGAAGCCTAATGCCACTTCAAATAAATTATAATGCAATTAATACCTTTATTAGATATAAATTGACCATTTTTTTTTTGTATTCTTGACTAGTGGTTGATTATAAATATTTATGCTGACTCACTGTTACGAGAAAATCGTATTGGCTAACTTTTAAATATATTTTTTTTTTTTACTGTGAATGTCGCATGTAACATAAAACCAATTTTCTTGTCAATTTCTTCAGACATTAATTGTTGACGTTTAGCGACTTTTTCTTCAATTTCCAAAAAATAATTTTAATTGACATTTATCACACTTAATACTTTATTTAAACTTTTTAAATTCAACCATTTTCTACTTCTATATAATATTTGATCAAAAAATTAATTCTTTAATTGTGAAAATAAAATAAACCTCCATAATCATTGAGCAACTGGACTATGGAATTGAATTCAAGAAACATTTTAATTGAGTTTCAAATTGAAAACAATAAATATTGAGAATTAAAGAATTAATTATAAATTTCTAAGATTTTAAAGTATTGGTTGTCATAAAATATTAGAATACACATTATATTAACTTATATATTATTTTGAACAAGTTACTTTTTTGTTAAATAGAAAGCGATAATTAAAAATTTATTTAATTTAGTTATTTACAGCAAAGGAAGTTAAACAAAATAAGATTTTTAAAAAGTAGAATTTGTTTAGTTGATACCATTTGAAGGAGATCTGTAGATTTCATTCTCATTCAATCAGACTGATTTGAGAGAAACTGAACTGATAATTTGGTTTGATAAGGTCGATTAGTTCTGATGAGCTAACAAATTTAGAAATATTTATATTGGAAGAAGATAGTTGACTGTATAAAGTAGAATGTAGGAAGATAGTCCGGGTGGCGGTCAATAACGGTATCAAAATAGTAAAAGAAAACTATTAATTGTTAATCAACGTTTCGCCCTATTTTGCAGGGCTTCGTAAGTGCTGTCTGATGGTAGTACTACCAAAGTCCTTTGTACCACCATCAGACAGCCCTGATGATAGTACTACCAAAGTCCTTTGTACCACCATCAGACAGCCCTGATGATAGTACTACCAAAGTCCTTTATACCACCATCAGGCAGCCCTGATGAAGCCCTGCAAAGTGGGGCGAAACTTAGGTTAACAATAAATAGTTTTGAGATGTAGATAGTTGACCGTAGATTAATGCTTGAAGAAGTTTGTCGGGGGGTGCGGTCAGCAAAGAACAACATAAATAAACAAAACCATATTTATTTATTTTATGCCGACGTTTCGACCTGAGTTTCAGTACTAACTCAGTACAAACTGAGTAGTACCCAGTACTAATCTTTCCCTCCTCTACGACACAACCCTTGATGAAGACCTGAAACTCAGGTCGAAACGTCGGCATAAAATAAATAAATATGGTTTTGTTTATTTATGTTGTTCTTTGCTGACCGCACCCCCCGACAAACTTCTTCAAGAATAAATAGTTTTCTTTGACTATTTTGATACTTTTATTGACTGCCACCAGGACCGAAATATTTATATATTTCTCATTGAAATATAATAATGGGTATACATAGAAATGCATAGAAATATGTGAAAATGTAAAATATATTGGATTTGCTATTAAACACTATTCACCTGGTAACGCACAGTAATACTTACTTATGTGTTGTATTACACAAAAATGTTTGTTCTTAAATATAGGTTCATGTAATTCTTTCATATTACATTTAATATTTTTAAAAAGAGGAAGAAAATATGGTTTGAGGAATCTAGAAGAAATAAAAAAAAAAAAATGGGTCTTTTTTTTTTTACAGTTAACCCAACTATTGAAGATAAAGTTGGTGGTAGGTATATCCTTCGTGGCATTTACAAAAATAAGTATTACTTAAAAATTGCCTACTCTCATTATTTTTTAATTGTTTTTTTTCCTTTATTTTTTTATTTCAACTACAATAATTGTGGGATTCGAACAGAGCCGAGACTACAATCTTACTTTATAAATAAGCCATGTCAGAGAATGGAACGTCATGGCAAATAAATCGCACGTAGCAGTACGTGAGGGAAAGAGTCGTGTTATTACGATTTAATTTCATTGAAGAAAATATCTCAATCTACAAAAACTTCTCCCAACGATGTTTTTCCTTTTGTTGTATTTTTTACAGCCTTATTCTTCAGATCTGAAACTCCGAAAAATTTTAGGGCTAGATTTTTTTTTTTACTTTGGCCATGGTTATTCCTCAAGTATATTACTATATTAGAGCCAGTGTACTATTAATATCGAAAATGTACCAACTATATTTTTTCACTAAAGATATAGTTTTAGATAGATATAGTTTATAAGATATTAATTTAATTAAAATTAAAATTCAGTTATCGTTTTCTGTATAACTAGTTATTTTTCAAAAAATTTGAATTTGTTATTATGTCGAAACCTCATAAACCTCCACCTTTTGTGTAACGTCTGTTATCTTCAATTCGACTATCTAATTATGTTAATTTTTTTTTTTAACAAACTTCTGAGATAACCACATACTGAGTTATTCGTCTAACACAATTCGGTGAAACTAAAATTTTTATAGGATCTAATGCTGGTGAATAGGTTGTTTACCTAATAGGTAAAATATTATTCTGGTAAATTTTTTTGTGTCCTAACAATTAATAAATACCCAATCTAAAATTTTTTGTATACCACCTTTATTTGTAACTAAGTAGTTCTTGGCAATTCTGACTCAAACCTATGTATTTTGCTAATACTTAGAATAAAAAATTTGTTTCAAAAGGCAGAGCTAAATACTCTTTCTAAACTTTCTAATATGTTTTTGAATTTAATTTTTTTTTGTAAGGTAATTTATTCTAATGATTATCTATTCCTAGATCCACATAACAATTGATTAAAAATTAAAACTCTTCTGTACCCACCTTATTAATTAGCACACAATTCTTTCCACTGAATTAATTCTTCAGGACATTCGGAAGAATTTTGTTAAACAAATATATTCTGTTTTATTTAAATGTTACAATCTCTTCAGGAGGTTTTATTATGTTTTTAATTGATACTTTGTGTTCTGGAAATAGTTTCATTTTCTTTTAGTATTTCCTTTAATCTTTTATAATTTTTTGTATGTGATTATTTAATATTTAACCATCTTCTGTTTTTTCTACATCGACTCTAAACATTAATTTATAAAATAAAGGAGAAGAGACGTGTATAAATAGCTATTACGTGAAGAGAATAAAAATGCATTCATAGTAGATTTCGTAATGTTAATGTTAGTTTGAACTGCTTTGTTTTTATTCATTTTATTGTTCGGTTCCAGGTATAAGCATTTCTATGTTCTAGAAATAGATAGTGGAAAAAAAATGTTCTCCATTGTTCAAATTGCATGAGTAAAGATTATGGATTAATACACTCTTAAGCTGTAAATAGGGTGTTCAAGACTTGATCGACAATCTGAATCTTCTTTTGAAAATTAAGGGATTTCGAAATGAAACAAGGTAGTTTTCTGTTTTGGCAGAGAAGTATCGGTTTAAAATCTTAACAGTTCTTCAGCGCACTTAACAATTTCGAATAGAAAAGTATTTTCATTGAAAGATCGTATGTGAAAATCTTATTTTATGTCTCTGATTTCCCTCAATATCATAAACCGCATCACCGTAAAACATAAATCGCAAAAAAAAAAACTATTACGATTTTGGAAGATTTGTGGATGTATGGTTAGTTGAATATCTCATATGATAAGTGTATAAACTTCAGATAAGTTATGAGGTATGATCCTTACCAGAAATTTGGCTTTCAAATAATTTTGTTTGTATATTTGTTAGATTTTCCGTGACGTTTGACAAACTTACGAGAACGTCATTTAAAGATGAGCAAATTTTCTAAAATATGATCCCTAAAAGAGTTATTTCCGTTAAATAGTTCTCGAGATATAGCTTTTTAAATAGCAACATTTCATAATTTCCTACCTATACTTGATAGACCCATCAATTTTGACTATTAATTATACATAGTTTTCATTCTACTTAGCTAAGACGTAGTAAGTTTTTTTTTAACCTTTTAAAACTTCGAAAAAAGTGGATTTTAATCTTTTAGACTTGTCTTGAACATCTTGTATATCACTTAACGATCCTGTTGAATAGTTTATAGGTATGTGCATTTTGCTACATCGACTCGGCAGTCAAACATATGTCTTAAATAGAATTATTCAGTACTTAAGGCATAACTATACGCTTTTTTTTGGTCTGGAACGTTCAGAAGTGTTGACATGTTTTCGTTTCTTCTGCAAGGAAAGAAAATACAAAGCAGGTAAGAAGCCGGTAGTGAATCGCTATAGCAGAATACAAATACGATAAACAAAACTAACGAAAAAGGTCCGAAAAGCAAAGAACCGCATTAGCATACAAAAAGAGACACGCCTCGTACTGAAACAATGGAGAAAACTCCCAACTCTGAGTCGTCAAACATTTGCTTCCAGCCGAGAGTTGGTCTTGTTTTCTGTTGACATTGTGGTTTCTCACCAGCTATTTATAGAGAGGGAGAGAAGTTCCAGCCCGTTGGGCCTCTTGCGTCAGTCCCCAAGATTCCCGGCCAGTTCCTTCTCGGAGATGACTGATGTATGACTGTACGTGATTGCCGGTGGGCGGCTACGTCGGGTTCCGAATATTTTTGTCCTGAGGCATTCATCCACGCCTATTTGATTCTTAGCAAATGCCCCTAACTAAAACAACATCCTTTTCAGAAAATAACTGACTGCAATACAAGTTGTTTTTTTATAATCAACCAGGGCATCAGGTTTAGTTTATGGAATCACTTGATACTTCCATCCAAAGATTCTGCTCTCAAGTGATTTACGATGGAATTGGTTGTTTTTCTAGATTATTGTGACTTTTCCAAGTTTTAGTTGTCTACATACACCAAAAGTCTAATCCATCGACTGTATAGTGTAGGCATCTATTGTATCTTGTAGGATGATTTATGATTTTTAGTTTAGAAAGTAGAATACAGTTTGCATTTCTCTCTATTCAGACCTATAATATTGTAATATGAAACCCGTCTTCCAAAAACTATTATTTAAAATATGCTTTTTAATTCTATAATTTATTAGAAAATCTAAAGGTATGCTCTTTTTCCCCATATGTGCTTATGAACTTTTTTTAAAATTAATAAGCCATGTTTAAAAATTTGAATTAAATATTACAATTTTACTTTTGAAAAATTACTCGAAAAATGCCATATGACCTTAATAAAAACATGATTTTGAACTTGATAATAATTTTTAATAAATGTAACAATAAGAAAAGATTACAGGTTTTGCTAAACCTTTATTATTCTCATTGGTATTTAGTGTTTACTCTTCGTTTATTCATAAGGAATTATAATAGAAGGCAATCTTTTTGGTCAACTCGCCCCGCTAAACCCCGATTTTGTGCTTGTATTGTTTGAATTTTTTTTTTTTATTTTGCAACATGTATTATGACAAAATACATTACATTGAAATTGAACATTGTGTACAAATAAGTTATTTTCTTCTCTTCAGTTAAACAAAAAAAAAATGTAATTCCAAGATCATTTCTGTACTATAGACTTTTCTTTATTATTACATTTTGTTTATTTTTTCCCTAGGATTTTTTTTTTAAGGAGATAGACGTGATCTGCTATACAATCCACCTTTAGATTTATTTTAAGAAGGAAGTTTGTTCCTAAAAACTCTAAAATATCTTTCAAACATTTGGTTTAAGAAATCGTCCAGACCATTCATTAGATTTTATATTTAAGCCCAATCGAAGAGCTATAATTACTTATAAACAAAATGTGGTCCACTTAATATTAGCAACTTCTCCTTTATTGAATATTTAATTTTTTTCAGCAGATATTAACAATAAAGGACGGGCAGAAAGTATGATTTGTTCTTAGGTACCATTTGGTCGTAATAGTGTTCATAACCCATTTCACAGTATTGCAATAATGATTGGTCCATCTTCCTACGTAGGATCGAGGCAATAATTTTCTAAGTCTTGCATAACTGGGAAAATTGAGGGTCAAGATTTTGATTGTATTTAGTTGATTAATGTACTTTGAAATTGCAGCTCTGGAAATCTATATTTAGAATGCTCATTACGCATTCGCATTTACCATTTCCAGGAGAAGGTGTAATCGATCTTTATTAGTGCCCTAGGTTCCTGGATGGATTACTTAGTACTTTAATCATTAATGAATGAAAGGATTGCTTCGTATTTTGCTTCTTGGGTGGCGGCTGTTTGATTCCACCGATCGCGGCCTAAATACCCGTCCTTTGACTACCGTTCAATCTCTAATCCGCAAGCTTACCCTTAATAAAATCCTACTCTTTATATGTATACTAGTAGGTTCAGAGCTTATCAAATCTTAAGGTATTCGTCTGTTATCAATCAAACTTAATACGTTCATTTTATTTTCTGTAAAATTTAGATTTCCGATTCCCTACTAGTAGCCCTGATGAAGGCTAGGAATTTCGGCCGAAACGTTGAAACTATTAAATATGTTTTTACAACTTATTGGTGTTATTTTCTGACCGCACCACAACCATCTTTTCTCCATATATTTTCTGTAACGTATTTCTTGTAAACGGCTGTTTTTTGGTCGAGCTTTTGAGCCCATTATAGCCGAGTTTGTTGAGGCACCAACTTTTTGTTTTCGGTTTTGTGTTTAGATCTCTGTGTCATTGGAGGGGATGCTTGGGCGGAATAACTTTTATTTCGTGTTAGACCCATGAAATAATCCTCGGCTTTCCCTCTCTGGCTACAAAAGGGTAGTAACCAGTAGGCTAACTCCTCTTTCCTGCTCTGAGTAGGCAAACATAAGGGCGTTATGCCAAATAAAAAAAATGCCACGTTTCAAATCCGTCAACAACAGGAGGAAGGATTATAGTTTGAAAAAAGAAGTAAACAGTTTTTAAATGGGAGCTAAATAATTTTTAACCTGAAAAATAACAAATATTTTCCGCCGTTATTTTCTCATCAATTTTGTTTCTTGCAATGAATGCCAGACTTTATCTTTTATCACTGAAATTGCTTGGTTTCTACTGGTAACCAATATTTTTTTGCGTCCGTAGGAAAAAAAATCTTTAACTTTAAAAAATCAAAAGTCAACGTATCTCAAAACACCTTTTTTTAAATATAAAAATTGGTATTTTCTTCTAAGCCCTATGGGTGCGTGGGGTTTTATCGAAGTTTTATCAAATGAGAAAGTAAGGAGATCTGCATAATAAATTTATCAATTTAAATTATAATAACTCCATTTACGCCTAATTACTAAGTTACGTTGTAGAAGTGCTCTCGAGAATAATAACACGATCTAGTTTGATATTTCTCAAAATAAAAAGAAATTCTAACATAGCTGGCGCTGTTCTCTTGATCTTATCTCGCTAATTCCTTCATGTAATTACTACCGCCTACTGATAATTCTTTGATAACGCTACTTTTAACAGCTATATTCAGAGACTTTCAAAATTTTGAAAACAACATCAAATGGTGGAATACCTTTTTATTTTTAACAGTTTTTTAGTTTTATTATTTAAAACTTGAATTCCATAGTCATGTATTTTGCTACCAAATGTATTTATATTCATGCACGGAGTAATAAAAATTCATGTCCTCTGATTCAAAAAATTTTTTTTTAAATTTATGTTTTTAAAAAGTGAATAACTAATTAATAATGTAATATTATTTTTATAGCTGGCGTATTATTACGGTTGAAATTGGAATATGTTTGAAAGGTATAGTAACCGATAAAGTACAGTTTTATATGGTTGTAATTCCCCCTTGCTACAGGACGGTGCATCCAGCAACACAAATATTTTAAAATGCGCCCTTATTACAATTCGATGTGGGTAATTTGTTGTTGGCAGCCCGCTAATGTATAATGACGTCATTGTGCTAATGCTCCTGAAATGAGGCCAACATTAGTGTTTCTCGTGAGCCCCCCTTGTTCCTCTTGTGATGTCATAATCCCTTTTTATAGTCACAATTTTACTGTTGAAAATTCGTATATGCATTTTACTGTTCCTTCTGTCCTTTCTTTCATTCCATAACGATTATTGTTTCTACTTAGTTGCTTTATTGTACATAGACGATTACTTCTTCAATTGTCTTGAATATAGAAAGCATTTTTTAGTTTAGTTATTTGTTTATGTTTTTTTCTTCCGTAACATGTAACATATTTAATCTTAATTTTAATTTGTTTAAATTATTCTTCTGTAATAGTTTCTTTGTTAAATAGATCTTACAGGAATGAAATTCATGCAGCCGCAGTGCTGTCATCGCTCATTATGAAACCAAAAACAATAACTGATTTGTAAAATTTTTTTTTATGTCTCCTCAGCTAGGTATTTCAGAAACGCAATAATCGTTCTTTCTTTCTTTTCTTAGCATAAAACCTGTCATGATATTTTTTTTCTATACTTAAATCTTTATAAGGATCAGATAATTTTCATGCTGGAAATTATCATTTTAATCATTTAATACAATTTTAATATTTTGTTGCTATCATGGTCTTTAAATACCTGATCAATTCAAGGAATGTTGGTGGTTTCTAAAAATTATTTGTATTATATTTGACAAATGTACCAAAATTGTGTAGTAAAACAAAAACTATGGAATATATTAACATTTATTTGCAAAGATACCTTTCCAACTACAATTGGTGAATTCAATAGGTCTTCTATTCCTTTATCTGAATCTGCTAATATGATTGTTGGACTCTAAGAAAAATTTATATAACAAGGACAAAGGTTTCTTTAATTAAAAAAACAACAACATAAAAAACATACAAAAGGTTGTGTTTACTTCAACAAATGCGGTTTGCAGTCAGTCAGTAGTTCATTACCCTCTTCCAAAGTAAATTCCTTTCTTGAAGCGTCATCCGCCGCATCATTCAACCGGCTACTTTAGTGAGTAAAGTAAGCTAAGATTTACTCACAAATTTACCGGTTTAACCATGTTACAGTTTTGATACCTATGAAAAATCATTCATCTACAATTTATTTTCATTTAAGATTTCATCTCAAAATGTGTTCATATTTGTTCTGTTAATTGAAGGCATCTATTGCATATGCTTGTTCTAGTTTCATTCCAATGATGTTCTTTCTATAAATTTATTGTTTAAAGTATAAGCTGCCTGGCGATGAATATTGCTATCGATTCTTGGAAGTCAATTGTAATCGGCTATTTAAATGTGAGATAACTAGTTTTGTTTTTATCAGGTTGCACCCGCAGGTTACAGTAGCATGTCGTTCTTATGTTAATTTTTACTTTTTCTGATTAATGCAATTCTTCGCATATATTTCATCATGTTCCTAGAAGTGATATATATAGTTCTAATTTATCACCATATTCAGCTACAATTAGGTGACGACCATACATGTTCCAGGTTCTAACATAATACGTGTGCAGCAGAGGCAGGTATATTTAGGTTTGGTAGAGTTAATTTTTAGTTATAAGGCAATGACAATGCTCAAGTGTGCCCTAACATCTTAGAACTATCCTATGAAAATTCAGTGTAGTCCATCACACTACTATATAAACTGCTTAAAATGTTGCTCTCGCTACAGTACAAGGTGCTATATTGGAAGGTTGTACTTGTATGTGTTCTTATA
Organism: Halyomorpha halys; assembly: GCF_000696795.3. NCBI lineage: Eukaryota > Metazoa > Arthropoda > Insecta > Hemiptera > Pentatomidae > Halyomorpha > Halyomorpha halys. The sequence continues at coordinate 1,875,871 of NW_027112640.1, read as the reverse complement.
TATTAAGGGGTTCTGAAATAAAAATAATAAAAAAATCAGCAGCAATAATGTATATATTTGAAATAATTTCAGTACATAACTTTCTCAACTTGATAATTAGGAGAGAATTTGTATATTTTTAGACAAAATCTTTATTTTCCGAAGAATAAATACAGTAAAAAGAATTCAGAAATTTTCCAAAAACAATCATTTGTTTTTATGTATCTTCAAAAATTGTTTTTAAAAAGCAATAAACGTAAAAAAAAAAAAGTAGTTAATTTTTTTTTCTTGCCTAAAACGCGAGTGGAATTGCCACATGGTGAGGGACTAATTAAGGTTAAACGAAGTAATTAATAATTTATACTAAAGTTTTTTGAATTATCAAAACATCGAATCAGCCAAGAGCGGGTATATTTGCCAACTCGCGATCTCTTGATTCAATGAATGCCATTGAATTGAATGATCTAAAAAAATAAATAAGTTAAGATGAAAGGAATATGGTCCGGGTGCGGTCAAGAAAAACTCAAATAGTAGAAATATACTATTTTAATGAGCCAACGTTTCGCCCCACGTTGCAGGGCTTCTTCAGGGCTATTTTGACGGCAGTCAAAATCAAAAATCTAGTTTCAAAATCCGTCAAAATCTACTATTTGAGTTTTTCTTGACCGCACCCGGACCATATTCCTTTCATCTTTATACACGGTCAATCAATAATCTTCTAATAAATAAGTTAAGTATTTTTATTTACGTTTCATTTAATTTAAAGCGGACTGCCTAGTAGATTGATTAGTAATAGCCAATTATCGGGAGCTAATAACGTTCTTCCATTACTGGCTATTACTCCGAGAATTGCGAAATTGTACGATTGAAGGCTTTCAGCCTTCAATTTTACGCCACAACTTACAATTACCTGAAAAAAAAAATTAATTACAGTGTTTGTATAGCGCAGCCAGGAAAAGGATAAGCCTGAATCCTAATGCCTTCGCTATTCATTTTTCCGCCCTCGAAGAAAAATTATGATTATGCTTCGAGTTGAATGATTGACTGATTTGTTTGAATGTATTAGTATTATGTTAGACATATATA